>NC_090451.1:387234137-387436637 GCF_031143425.1 Pleurodeles waltl | reverse complement strand
GCCCATCGGTCTCGCAAGGTCTTTTTGGAACAGAAGGATCTGCAGGCCTCACAAGTATCCTCTTGGTGATCGGGAGACAGACACAGATTACTGACCCAATGTCGATCCGTATATGGAAAATGTCACTTACCCAGTGTACATCTGTTCGTGGCATTAGTCGCTGAAGATTCACATGCTGTGCACATCCCGCCATCTGGTGTTGGGCTCGGAGTGTTACAAGTTGTTTTTCTTCGAAGAAGTCTTTTCGAGTCACGAGACCGAGGGACTCCTCCCATTTCGACTCCATTGTGCATGGGCGTCGACTCCATCTTAGATTGTTTTCCCCGCAGAGGGTGAGGTAGGAGTTGTGTATGCTAGTAATAGTGCCCATGCAATGGAGTGAATGCGTATGTACATAATAAAGTTTCAAGTAATCTATTTACAAATGTACAAATGTTTAAGATCTACTTCTAAACGGCTACAGGCTCCCGGGGAGGCGGGTGGGCGCATGTGAATCTGCAGCGACTAATGCCACGAACAGATGTACACTGGGTAAGTGACATTTTCCGTTCGATGGCATGTGTAGCTGCAGATACACATGCTGTGCATAGACTAGTAAGCAGTTATCTCCCCAAAAGCGGTGGTTCAGCCTGTAGGAGTTGAAGTAGTTTGGAATAATGTTTTTAGTACAGCTTGACCTACTGTTGCTTGTTGTGCAGTTAGCACATCTACACAGTAGTGCTTGGTAAATGTATGAGGCGTAGACCATGTCGCTGCCTTACATATTTCGTTCATTGGAATATTTCCTAGAAAGGCCATGGTAGCACCTTTCTTTCTGGTTGAGTGTGCCTTTGGTGTAATAGGCAGTTCTCTTTTAGCTTTAAGATAGCAGGTTTGAATGCACCTAACTATCCATCTAGCAATGCCTTGTTTTGAAATTGGATTTCCTGTATGAGGTTTTTGAAAGGCGATAAATAGTTGTTTTGTCTTTCGAATTAGTTTTGTTCTGTCAATGTAGTACATTAGTGCTCTTTTGATGTCTAATGTATGTAGTGCTCTTTCAGCTACAGAATCTGGCTGTGGGAAGAACATTGGTAATTCTACTGTTTGATTCAAGTGGAACGGTGAGATTACTTTTGGTAAAAATTTGGGATTTGTTCGTAGAACAACTTTATTTTTGTGTATTTGAATAAATGGTTCTTGAATGGTAAACGCTTGAATTTCACTCACTCTTCTTAGAGATGTGATGGCAATTAAAAATGCAACTTTCCACGTTAAGTATTGCATTTCACAAGAGTGCATGGGCTCAAAAGGTGGGCCCATGAGTCGTGTTAAGACAATGTTGAGGTTCCATGAAGGAACTGGTGGCGTTCTTGGTGGTATAATTCTCTTTAGGCCTTCCATAAACACTTTTATGACTGGTATCCTAAATAATGAAGTTGAGTGCGTAATTTGCAGGTAAGCTGAAATTGCAGCAAGATGTATTTTTATGGAAGAGAAAGCTAGTTTTGCTTTTTGCAAATGTAGTAAGTATCCTACTATATCTTTTGTAGATGCGTGTAAGGGTTGAATTTGATTATTATGGCAGTATTAGACAAATCTTTTCCATTTATTTGCATAGCAGTGTCTAGTGGTAGGCTTTCTAGCCTGTTTTAGGACCTCCATACATTCTTGTGTGAGGTCTAAGTGTCAGAATTCTAGGATTTCAGGAGCCAAATTGCTAGATTCAGCGATGTTAGATTTGGATGCCTGATCTGTTGTTTGTGTTGTGTTAACAGATCTGGTCTGTTTGGTAGTTTGACATGAGGTACTACTGACAGGTCTAGTAGTGTTGTGTACCAAGGTTGCCTTGCCCATGTTGGTGCTATTAGTATGAGTTTGAGTTTGTTTTGACTCAACTTGTTTACTAGATATGGAAGGAGTGGGAGAGGGGGAGGGGGAAAAGCGTAAGCAAATATCCCTGACCAGTTCATCCATAGCTCATTGCCCTGAGACTGATGTTGTGGGTACCTGGATGCGAAGTTTTGGCATTTTGAGTTTTCCTTCATTGCAAATAGATCTATTTGTGGTGTTCCCAAAATTTGGAAGTAAGTGTTCAGTATTTGTGGGTGAATCTCCCATTCGTGGATCTGTTGGTGATCCCGTGAGAGATTGTCTGCTAACTGATTCTGAATTCCTGGAATAAATTGTGCTATTAGGCGAATGTGGTTGTGAATAGCCCAATGCCATATTTTCTGTGTTAGGAGACACAACTGTGTTGAGTGTGTCCCTCCTTGTTTGTTTAGGTAGTACATTGTTGTCATGTTGTCTGTTTTGACAAGAATGTATTTGTGGGTTATCATGGGTTGAAATGCTTTCAGCGCTAGAAATACCGCTAACAGTTCTAGGTGATTTATGTGTAACTGTTTTTGCTGTATGTTCCATTGTCCTTGGATGCTGTGTTGACTGAGGTGTGCTCCCCACCCTGTCATGGAAGCATCTGTTATCACGTAGTGTGGCACTGGGTCTTGGAAAGGCCGCCCTTTGTTTAAATTTATACTGTTCCACCATTGAAGCGAGATGTATGTTTGGCGGTCTATCAACACCAGATCTAGAAGCTGACCCTGTGCTTGTGACCATTGTGATGCTAGGCACTGTTGTAAGGGCCGCATGTGTAACCTTGCATTTGGGACAATGGCTATGCATGAGGACATCATGCCTAGTAGTTTCAGTATTATTTTGACTTGTACTTTTTGTTTTGGATACAAGGTTTGTATTACATTGTGAAATGTTTGTACTCTTTGTGGACTTGGAGTAGCAATCCCTTTTGCTGTGTTGATTGTTGCTCCTAAGTATTGCTGTGTTTGGCACGGCTGCAGGTGTGACTTTGCGTAGTTGATTGAGAAACCTAGTTTGTGTAGGGTTTCTATGACATATTTTGTGTGTTGTGAACACCGTTTTAGCGTATTGGTTTTGATTAACCAATCGTCTAGGTATGGGAACACATGTATTTGCTGCCTTCTGATATGTGCAGCTACTACTGCCAGGCATTTTGTAAAAACTCTTGGCGCGGTTGTTATTCCGAATGGCAACACTTTGAATTGGTAATGTATCCCTTGGAATACAAACCTTAGGTACTTTCTGTGTGAAGGATGTATTGGTATATGGAAATATGCATCCTTTAGGTCTAGTGTTGTCATGTAGTCTTGTTGTTTGAGCAGTGGGATTACGTCTTGTAGAGTAACCATGTGAAAATGGTCTGATTTGATGTAGGTATTTAATGTTCTGAGATCTAGTATCGGTCTCAGGCTCTTGTCCTTTTTGGGTATCAGGAAGTACAGCGAGTAAACTCCTGTTTTTAATTGATCTTTTGGTACTAATTCTATTGCTTCTTTCTGTAGCAATGCCTGAACTTCTAGTCCTAGAAGATCTATATGTTGTTTTGACATATTGTGTGTTTTCGGTGGGACGTTTGGAGGGAATTTGAGAAATTCTATGCAATAACCATGCTGGATAATTGCTAAGACCCAAGTGTCTATTGTTATTTCCTCCCAATGTGTGTAAAACTTGGTTAGTCTCCCCCCCACAGGTGTTATGTGTTGGGGATTTGTGACCTTGAAGTCACTGTTTGTTTTGAGGAGTTTTGGGACTTTGGAACTTTCCTCTGTTTCTTTGAAACTGTCCTCCTCTATATTGTCCCCGAAAACCTCCCCGCTGATACTGGCTCTGGTAAGTGGGCTTTGTTTGTGAGGTTGTGGCTTCTGTGGTTTGCCCTCGAAACCCCCCTCAAAATTGTGTTTTTCGAAATGTGCCTCTGCTCTGCGGGGAGTAGAGCGCGCCCATGGCTTTGGCCGTGTCAGTGTCTTTTTTAAGTTTTTCAATTGCAGTGTCCACCTCCGGCCCAAACAACTGCTGTCCGTTGAATGGCATATTCAGCACAGCTTGCTGTATCTCTGGTTTAAATCCTGATGTACGCAGCCATGCATGCCTCCTTATCGTTACTGCTGTGTTGACAGTTCTAGCAGCTGTGTCTGCAGCATCCATTGCTGATCGAATTTGATTATTGGAGATATTTTGTCCCTCTTCAACCACTTGCTGCGCTCTTTTTTGAAACTCCTTTGGCAAGTGTTCAATAAGGTGTTGCATCTCGTCCCAATGGGCCCTATCATATCTGGCTAGCAAAGCTTGCGAATTTGCAATACGCCACTGGTTTGCTGCCTGTGCCGCCACCCTTTTGCCTGCCGCGTCGAATTTTCTACTCTCTTTATCTGGAGGTGGCGCGTCTCCTGAAGTATGAGAGTTGGCTCTTTTGCGCGCTGCTCCAACTACAACAGAGTCTGGTGATAGCTGTTGTGTGATGTACACTGGGTCTGTTGGTGGCGGTTTATATTTTTTATCTACTCTTGGAGTAATGGCTCTCCCTTTGACAGGCTCTTCAAACACTTGTTTGGAGTGTTTTAGCATTCCGGGCAACATTGGCAGACTTTGATATTGACTGTGCGTAGACGACAGTGTATTAAAAAGGAAGTCATCTTCAATGGGTTCTGAGTGAAGGCTGACATTGTGAAATGCTGCTGCCCTCGATACCACTTGAATGTAGCCTGTACTATCCTCAGGTGGCGAGAGTCTTGCTGGATAGCATTGAGGACTATTGTCTGACACTGGTGCGTCGTAAAGGTCCCTTGCGTCAGGGTCATCTTGACTCATCCCTGTATGTGTTGGGGATTGCATCATTGGTGGAGTGGCTACCGGTGATAGTTGTGGAGAGTGATGTGGGGATGGTGGTGGTGTTATTTGTTTAGCCACTTTTGCTTGTGGCTGTTTGTCCTTGTCCTTGTCTTGGAAGGCAAGTTTTCGTTTCATTCTGATTGGGGGAAGAATGCTGATCTTCCCTGTATCTTTCTGAATAAAGAGCCGCCTTTGCGTGTGATCTGGCTCTATTGTCTGTAATTCTTCTTCAAATCTGTGTGTCTTCATTTGAGAGGACAGTCCTTGTTCCTCTAAATAGGAACTAATTTTCGGTTCGGAGGCCGGATGTTTCGGCACCGAAACCTTTTCTGCTGCTTTTTTCAGCTCCGACAAAATCTTTTTGCTTTTCGGCTTAGTGCCCTCTCGGTGCCGACCAATTTCAGTGCCGCTGTCTCGGTGCCGAATCTTTTCGGAGCCACTCTCTAGGGCCAGAGATTGCTGCATGCCTGTATCTCGACCGGAGTCGGATGACTTCGACACCAGCTCGCCCTTTTTCGGTGCCGATGGACGGTCACCTACTTTTCGGGTTAAGCCATGGCCTGTTGGCGGTGGCGTCCCCTGGGCTTTGGCAGTCTTTTCGTGAGTTTTTTGTTTCGACGTCTTACTCATGGTTTTCGGCGTTTCTTCGGGCTCGACCTCCTCCGAGTCAGAATCCTGGATGGAGAATGTTTCTTCCTCCTCCTCGAAACACCCTTGTCCTGTCGGCGCCGACGCCATTTGCAGTCTTCTTGCTCTTCGGTCCCTGAGTGTCTTCCTCGCCCTAAACGCTCGAAAGGCCTCACAAGTATCCTCCTTGTGTTCTGGTGACAAGCACAAGTTACAGACCAGGTGTTGATCTGTATATGGATACTTGTTATGGCATTTTGGACAGAAGCAGAATGGGGTCCGTTCCATCAGCCTTGAAGAGACACGTGGCTGGGCCGACCAGGCCCCGACGGGAATCGAAAAACCCCGACGGGCCACCGGAGCTCTTCTCAATTCGGTGTCGATCTGTTGTAACTAACCCGATACCGAACGCAAACAATACCGACGATTTTTCCAAGATTCTAACTAACTTTCCGACCCGAAACACGGAGCAAAAAGGAACACGTCCGAACCCGATGCGGAAAAAAAACAATCTAAGATGGAGTCGACGCCCATGCGCAATGGAGTCGAAATGGGAGGAGTCCCTCGGTCTCGTGACTCGAAAAGACTTCTTCGAAGAAAAACAACTTGTAACACTCCGAGCCCAACACCAGATGGCGGTATGTGCACAGCATGTGTATCTGCAGCTACACATGCCATCGAACATATATATATATACACACACACACACACACATATATATATATATATATACAAACATATATATATATACACACACACACACACACACACACTCACCCACCCACCCACACACCTATATATAAAACAAAAAAAACAAAAATGACTTGTGAGAGTTATTTTCTTTCTAGTTACATATCCAACTGAAATCTCCAACTAAAAAGAAAGCTGCCATATTATTTCTGACGGTGCACATACATGCGGCCATAAAATGATGCAACTGGACATATTAAATGTTTTCAATTTATTTAGCGACGTTGTGCAGTATCAGGAATGCTGTACAGCTTGGCTAGAATCCATTGGCAAAGCCAACAGGTCCCAAAGGTGAGACTGATGGCTTACCACCAATTGGCTTTTGTCTTTCATTTACTTGCTTCTCATTAGATGGCACTCCTTGTGCCAGCCTTTCCATCTTGTTTTTGTCCCTCCCTCGGAGAGTAACATCTTTCTTCTGGGCTGGCTTCCACTGTTACTCTGGTCACTTTTAAGGAGATACTTGTACCTTTTTGAATAAGACTTCCATGTCAGTGCATGTTTTCTCTTTCTCTCTTGGTCTTGCGCTCTACCCCCTTAGTTTTGTTTTGCAAGCTTTTTTGTGTGCTTTTCCCCCACCAAACTCCCCCCCGCTCTGTATTGCATTCCCACTCGTGTTCTTCCCCCTTGACTCCATGTTGCTGATCTTACCCTCCTCCGGCCAGTAAAATGAATCAGGCGGTGAAGCACCTTCTAGTGAGGGTTCCTTTTCCAACAACACAAACCTTTTCACATTTTTATTATTAACATTATTTAGCAACTGTTTTTCAAGCTTGCAGACCTGCTGGGAGTAATTTCAAAAATGCATTAGCCATTTGCAATCTTTTTTGCCTCCGAGTAAATGTGTCCTAACATATGGGTTTCGGAATGGCGGACCACTTTTGCAAAGGTAATGACTGTAGAATCATAAACCTTGTATTTGCTACTTTCAATCAACACAACAATGTGTGCAGTGTTCTAACGTACTAAGTCGGAAAATTAATTAAAGGAAACCCTTTGATTGTACCTCACCACCTCTAGTGCACATTCAAAATAACGGTCAGGAGCTGCCAGTAACTGTTAAACACTTCCAACATTGCGTGGAACTACCAACGTGAACTGGGAGCAGGGAGGAATGGGAGGGTGAAAAAAAAAGGAAAGGATAAAAGAAGAAACACTTGGGATAAGAAAATATACAATGACCATCTTAGCAAATAACAGCAATCTGCAAGTCTAGTGTCAAGGAGGACCAGTCGTCAAGAGAGTCTAAAACTATTACAAACCACATTAGAAAAAGAGTATTTTCCATAGGAAGACCTATGCTCCGCTATAATGCCTTTTTTAAAGGCAAGTGTCTCTGCTGGCATTAATCTTGTGTTTACTGCTCCGGATGAGTTTGACCATTCCATGGCAGTGTTTGCAAACAATGCGTTCTTATGGCGGAGGCAACTTTGGTGCCTTCACGCCCACGTTTTTTTTTTTTTTGCGGAGGGTGGGGGCAGGGTGAGTTAAAGATGCTGCAGAATACATTATTCAGCAGGGGTACTGTTCGAAGTATCAGGGCGTGCGACGATTGGTCTCTTTTCGCCAAGCAGGAATATCTGCTATATAATGAGAGATGGGTACGTTCAATTTGACTGTGGAACTGCTTGGTCTAGAAAAATTGGTTGTCAGATTAAAGAGGTGGGCCAGGGGTAGACAAGTCGTAATTTGAATTTGATGGAAGGGAGTGGGGGATTGTGACGTGCCAGAGACAAACAGTTGGGCTAAAGTAGAAGGAACGGCAAGAGGGTGGCGGAAACAGCTCTAGATTATGAGGATGATTTGGAGGCAATAGAGAAAGTCTAAGTGGTAGACAAAGGTGTGGGCAAAGGACACAATGATGAGGAATTAAGGTGTTTGACAGAGTAGCAACCCCTGACCCTGCTCCTGCAGGCAGGTCGCTCCCCGCTCCGCCGGCCCGCCACCTCCTCACAGTCTCTTTCTCTGTTTATTTTTTAAATCCCCGCCGCTTCCTCCCCTGTGGCCCCTCCCGCCTCCCCCCTCCTCCTCCTCACCGTCTCTTTCGCTGTTTATTTTTCCAATCCCCGCCACTGTCTCCCCTGCGCCCCCCCCCAGCCTTCCCATTAGACCAGCTTCCCTCCTCCCATCTGCCACTCCCACCCTCCCCTCCTTTTATGGCAGCCGCGGCAAGGTAACGGGAAGCAACTCTTGACCCTGCTGCAGCAGGCAGTTCGCTCCCCGCTGCGCCGCCCACGCCACCTCCTAACCGTCTCTTTCTCTGTTTATTTTTTTTAAACCCCCGCCACTGCCTCCCCTGTGGCCCCTCCCGCCTCTCCTATCCTCCTCACCGTCTCTTTCTCTGATTATTTTTCAAATCGCTGCCTCCCCCTGCGGCCCGACCCCCCCAGCCTTCCCATTCCACCAGCCTCCCTCCTCCCATCTGCCACTCCCACCCTCCCCTCCTTTTGTGGCAGCTGCGGCGCAGTCCCGCCGCTGGCGCGCCAAAGGCAAGCCCATCTGCGCACGTCTGCGCCAAGACCGCGCCCAGCGCCAGTCCCCCTGGCCCTCTCAGACAAACCTACTCCCCCCTCACCCTCCACTCACTCAACCCAGGCCCCCGCCCCACGTGCACCCCTTCCAGCCCCACACACACACACACACTCACGGCCCCTTCACCTGCCGTACCGGTCATTTCTCCTGTGCCACATCCCTCACACCACACACCAACCATAGTGACCCCTTTCAACAAACACAACACCCCCAACGCAATACTCACCTGCTCTGCCCCAACCCCCACCAACCAACCCCGCCGCACACCAGCCCACAAGAACACACCCCACAACGACACCCTCATGCACCACACCAATACCGACCACCTCAGCTGCCTGCTCCTCAACACCCGCTCCCTTCACAAACATGCCATAGAACTCTGGGACCTCATCACATCTCACTCACCCGACATTGCCTTCCTCATGGAAACCTGGACCAACCCCTCCTCCGAACCCGACATAGCCAACCCCACCCCCAAGGGATACAAACTCCAACACAAAGACCGCCCCAACAGGTCAGGGGGTGGCATCGCCATTCTACCCAGAGACACCATCAAAGTCACCACCAGCTCCCAAGACACTATCAACAACACAGAACACATGCACTTCCTGATCCACATTAACAACTCCACCCTCAGAGGTCCTTTAATCTACAGACCACCAGGACCACGCCCCGCCTTCTGCGACACCATCGCCGACACAATCAGCTCGCATGCCCTCACCTCCACAGACTACATACTCCTCGGAGATTTCAACTTTCACTTGGAAAACCTACAAGACCACAGCTCTACCTCCCTCATAGACAACCTCACCAACCTCAGACTCAAACAACTGGTCACCGCACCCACCCACTCAGCAGGACACACGCTCAACGCAATTTTCACATCAAGCCAACACATAGACTACACCCACACCACCAAACTCCTCTGGACTGACCACCAATGCGTCCACTTCTCCTTCACCAAACCCCCCACACACCACCATCAACACACCACACCGCACCGCATGCGGGACAAGATCCCCACAGAACGACTAAACTCCAAACTGGCTCACAACCCCTCACGCCAACGACCCCAACACAGGAGCACACAACCTCTCCAAATGGATCACAACCTGCGCAGACACTAGCCTCCTCAGAAAACACATCGCCACCCGCAACATCAAGAACGCCCCATGGTTCACCCCCGAACTCCAAGACTCAAAGCGCAAATGCCGCCAAGCGGAGAAAATATGGCAACTAGAACCCTCCACAACCAACTTCTCCACCATTCGCACCCATCACCAACTCATACGCACCACCAAAAGAGATCACTACAAGACACGCCTTGACAACAACTCTCAAAACAGCAAAGAACTCTTCACCATCATTAACGAACATGCCAAAGCCAGCAACATAGACCCCTCACACACAGCCCCCATGTGACGCCCTCTCCAACCACTTCCACCACAAAATCCTGGACTTCCACAACAGCTTCGTACCACAAACACCCCTCACTCACCCAACCCAACCCCCACTCATGACCCCCCCACCACACTCACCACCTGGACCCCCACCACACATGAAGAAACCGAAAAAAACATGAACTCCATCCATTCCGGATCCCCCTCCAACCCCTGTCCACATCGCATATACAACAAAGCCAGCCCAACCATCGCCCCCATACTCCGCGACATAATCAATTCCCCTTTCGACTTCGCCACCTACCCAGACCCCTGGAAGCACGCGGAAATCACTGATCTCCTAAAAAAAAAAAAAAAAGCTGTCCCGGAGATCCTCTCCAAATATCGCCCCATCTCCCTCCTCCCTTTCCCCGCCAAGGTTGCAGAGAAACTAGTCAACGCCCGCCTATCCCACTTCCTCGAAGCAAACAACACTCTTGACCCCTCACAATCCAGGTTCTGCAAGAACCACAGCACGGAAACCGCCCTCATCGCATGCACTGACGACATCAGGACCAAAGTCGACAAAGGCGAGACCGTCACACTCATCCTCCTAGACCTCTCCGCAGCCTTTAACACCGTCTGCCACCACACACTCCGCACACGCCTCCACAACATAGGAATTCGCCACAAAGCCTTAGACTGGCTCACCTCCTTCCTCACCGACTGGACCCAGAGAGTCCTCCTCCCACCTTTCCACTCCACCACTTCCAAGATCATCTGCGGAGTCCCCCAAGGGTCCTCCCTCAGCCTCACACTCTTCAACATTTACATGATCCCCCTAGCCAACATCCTCCGAGCACACAGAATCACTATCTTCTCCTACGCAGATGACACCCAACTTATCCTCCCCCCTCACCCGCAACCCCACCACCGCCAAAACCAACCTACACACTGCTCTCTTCAACACCGCCAACTGGATGACTACTAACCACCTCAAGCTCAACTCCAACAAAGCCGAGATCATCATCTTCGGCCCCAACAAAACCACATGGGACGACTCCTGGTGGCCCACCACACTAGGCCCCGCACCCACCCCCGCAAACCACGCACGCAACCTCGGCATCATCCTAGACCCCCTCCCTCTCCATGACACAGCAAATTAATGCCCTAACCTCCTCCTGTTTCCACACACTCTGCACTCTAAAAAAAAATCCTTCAAATGGATTCCCCCAGAGACCAGAAAGACAGTCACCCATGCACTCATCAGCAGCAGACTAGACTAGACTACGGTAACGCCCTCTATGCCGGCACCACACTCAAACTCAAATGCAAACTCCAGAGAATCCAGAACACAGCCGCACGCCTCGTCCTTGGCCTCCCCCGCCACAAACATATCTCACCACACCTCAAATCCCTTCACTGGCTCCCATAGACAAGAGAATCACATTCAAGATCATCATCCATGCTCACAAATCCCTCCACAACACCGGCCCAACCTACCTCAACGAAAGAGTGAACTTCCACACTCCCATATGCAACCTCCGATCAGCCGACCTCGCCCTAGCCACAGTCCCCCGCATCCAACGCACCACCACAGGAGGCAGGTCCTTCTCCTACCTCGCCCCCAAAACCTGGAACTCCCTCCCCACCAACCTTCGCAAAACCAAAGACCTCCTGCTCTTCAGAAAGAGCCTCAAGACATGGCTGTTCGAACAGTGACCCTCTCTGCCCCCCTCCGCCTCCTTTTTTTTTTTTGATCCCCCCCACCCCCAGCGCCTTGAGACCCTCACGGGTGAGTAGCGCGCTCTATACATTTTTTGACTGATTGATTGATTGATTGAGGAAGTAGAATGGCACAAGACTCAGAAACCAATTGCATTCATTGCATCAAGTTACTAACAGGTCTGGCAGGAAGGCCGGTGGCAGTAAGACCACAAGCGATATCAGAAGGATGAGTACCATGGCTGGACAGATAGTTTTTGTGCAGGCCGTGATCTCAAGGCCAGGTTAGAGAGAATATGTGAATAGGTTGGAGGTGAGGTCTACTGGCGCTGGGGGTCATAGGTACGAGAGGTTTGCAAGGGTGTGCTTGGGGAGGGGCAAGTTTGTGTCAGATCGAGGGACAAGAACAGAGGAAGACGTAAAGAAAGTCTGAGTAGGTTGGGAAAAATAAGTTAAGAGTGAAAAACAGAACACCCCTAAACACACACACCTCTCCCATAGGGGAAATATCATTAAAAAATGACCTTACTTGTGAGTGACAAAGTCGCTGGGGGCTCATTTAATGGCAGCAATGAAAGACAGAATATGGAAGGGCGAATATATTAAAGTATTTACATTATTTCACAGGATAGTCAAACTAAGGAAGGATCAAAAGAGGAGGAATTGGAGTTAGCAAAGTGCCCTAAGGTGCAGTTGAACATAGAGAATTGGACGACAGCCTTTTTGATATTTGCAAATGTTTACTATGAAAAGTACCCAGCGCATTTTGTTACACTGGTTAAATATACTGCTGTAATCAGAAAAGCCCAAATAAATAAAATTAATAAAACAGAAAGGAATGCTGATTTATTCGTTACTGCAGATGTCCCCTAATTCCCTTGATCCTGGTGAGACCATTGTATCTCAAATAAGGGTTGAAACACTGTCGACCCTGATGAGTAACAAACAAAGAAGAGTGCATCTAATCTTGACAAATTGACTAACTTGCCATCTCTAATGGGCGTTTGTTACAAACACAACAGAGTTCCTATATTTCCGCAATAAGTTCTTTTGTGGTTTCTGCACTGTGGACAGTATGCACTCTTCTGAACTTTGACATGTTGAATTGTCAAGTACTTAACTAGATAATAGCCTTCTCTTTTTTATGAACAACTGTGGTGGCCTTATATATTCATGAAGATATTGTTATTACTATATAGTAACATTCACTGCACAATGAAGTTTAGCCTCTTGATCTACTATTTTCCTGTAAATGATAACACTGAGAACCACTGTTGCAGGTTAAGAAAAAAAAAGGGAAAGCAGGTCAGGCAGGTGCATGCTAGGTGTATAAGTGGTTCTGCCACAGAGAATACAGCTGATTTTGACAACTGTTCAATATGCAGAGACAAGCACCATCTCAAACAATGCAACAGACCAGCCAGGATGGTCAGGGGGCACGGGGGTGGGAGATTGTGGCAGGCTCACCAGGACAGGGAAGGAGAGCAAGGACAGATAGGGAAAGGCTTGCATGCCAGTAAGCCAGGCAAGATAGAGGTATGGAAGGTTTCACTTTTGGTGTGAAACCAGGCTACAAGGCATACGGTGGTCGGCTAAGCAGCAGCTGAAGGTAATGTGGAGTAAACTGATGAAAGAGGTAACAGCGTAGAATGGAAGACCCATTGTGTTATGGCCTTTGAAGAACTCTATAGTATCCCCGACTGGGGTTGTGCCACCGCCCCCCAGAGCACTCAGCGGATTAAGAGTTGCTGGGCAGGCATGCAGTGTGGTGGTTATGTTTTTGTGGATAATGTGTTACCTATGGGATGTTCAGTTTCTTGTGCACTGCTTGAAAGGTGGTTTATTCTTGCAATTGCCATTTGAGTTCCCGTCAGGGATTTTGTCAGATACCCACTTTTGGATGACTTTTATTGTGTGTGTTCTGCAGATTCTGAGATGTGGAGCAGGTTGTCTTGTTTTCAGGAACTGATGAATGAGACAGGAGTGCCTCCAGTCCCAAGTAAGATGGCTGTTTCTAGGCACTGATACTGATCCAGTAGAGATGGAAACCAAATTACCAGAGGAGAGAAAAAAAAACCTTTTTTTTGCAGATGTTGGAAATACTATCCAAGAACAAGCATTTGCAATGCAATAGGTATCACATTTTCTTGAGTTAGAGTTATTGGCACTGTAAAGGAATAACTAGACTTTTCTTGCACATAAATTGTTCAACCCTGCCTCATAATTTCGTCTTTTCCTGCAATATAATTCCAGTGACCCTGCCTATAACTAAAGCACTTCCATTTACCTTCTTCCTCGATCTTCAAACATATACAATTATCATATAAACCTTAATCAGAAATACACTTTTGGCATTAGACTGTAATGCTCAAAACAACATAAAAATAATATTTGTAAGAAACAGTCATGTAATCATATTGTTAGCCCCTGAAGGACATTACCCCGTGAAAACAACAGGTGAAAGAAATGCAGTGTAACCATATATTTAGCTCCTAGAGGAGGTAGTGCATTACACATTTTCAAGGCTAGCAGGTATATTGCAATGATATTACAAACAAGGCCCACAAAACAACTTCTCTTGGATGTAAAACAAAGGTTCCAGCCATGAGAAAGCTTAAAAAGATAATGAATGATGGTAGGGATTATTATTTTGGAGTCACCACTAACAGTGTGGGGACCCAGAGATGATCTAGATAGAAATATCTCGTAATGCTGAACCTTTTGATGGTGGTCCCATTGTCCTAGGTCAACCCCTGGCTGAGTTATGAGCAAAATGTTTTGTAAAAGTAATCCCCTGCAAAGCAATATGGTGCATGCCACAAATATTTTAGTATGTTGAGATGTCAGTAATGCTTAGAACAGCCTCTAGCGGACAACACAATGAAAATATCATTTGTAAAAAAATAAAACATGGTTATGCACATATATAGTTAATCCCTAGAGGACATAACCACACAAAAACAAAATGGCATTAAAAAATGCAATGCACCCATATGTTTAGCCCCTAAAGGACGTAGTGCATTACACATTTTCAGATGTAGCAGGCCTAAAGCAATATTACAAACAAGGCCCTTAAAACACAAACTACTCCCAGCTGTAAAACAAAAGTTCCAGCCATGAGAGCACTTAAAAAGACACTGAATGGTGGGAGGGGTTATTACTTTGGGGTCCTCACTAGCCTAGTGTGGGGGCCCAGAGATTATGTAGACAGAAAGAGCATGTTGTGCTGAACATTTCGGTGGTGGTCTCAGTTTCCTAGGACCACAGCACGATGAGTTACGGGCAAAAACGTTATGTCACATTAATGCCCTGCAAAGCATTATGGGTGAGTTTTCCCGAATGCAGTGAATATTGTAGTATCGGCTCTCCTGCTGTGCCGGGAGAGCAGCTTTCACTTTGAGGATTTCTATTTTATGTAAAGCATTCACCAATTTCAGGTGTTTTAAGGTGAGAGCTTCAAGAAATGACTCCGATTACGTAACTGAACAACGTGACGAGCTCTTCAATCAGGTCAAGAAAGTTTATGCTGTTCTGCCTGTTCGCCCTGTGAGCACCATGGCCACCAAGAAGCACGAAGGGGAGAGACATGAAAGAAAAACAAAAGTTCGCCCACGCTGAAGTATTTCGGCAATCGTGCAATAATCCATGTAACAGGGGCCGTCTGAAGGGTGTGACAAAAACAGCCTCAAGGCAGGAGAAATGTAAAGCATTTAGCAATGACCAAGATATTTTTGAAAGGCAAGCCCACAAACAAGTGAAAGTGATGGGCATGGTTAAAAGCCCACAACAGGTCAAAGCGCTTGCACGCTCAACCTAAAAAGTAAGCGCACAGGCTGAACGTGGTTATAGAGGGTGTACAGAATTATAAAGAGGGTGCATGAAGATCTAAAGCGGGCAGGGCCGCAGGAATTATGCGATTATACTGTGTTTCCTGTATAATTTTGGACTTGCCAGATAATCCATCATCTGCTGCATAACATGCACATTTGAATAAAAATGTTTCCAGCGCAAACATATCAAATGTAACTAAAAACATGGTGGCAAGTGTTTCAAGCCAGTGGAAGGTTCATTGCTTAGTGCAATATTTGGGTACTAAAATCATACCAATAATGTGAAATCAATGCCCAGCCAGTGTTAATATGAGCAAAAAATGACAAAATATTAAGGAATACTGCTACAAAATGTGCCTCATCACACTGCACAATTTGCCTTTTTTTTCCACAATTTGGTTTCTCCCCTGCTGCATAATTCTACTGGCCCCGATAGTTGGAAGAGCGGGTGGATATAAAGGGAATGCATTGGATAATAAAAGACATGAATGGGTAGATAAGAGCACAGGGTATGTATCGAGGTCTTAAGAGGGAGCAAAAAGTAAGTAAGGGTTGCATCACATTAGAACGGTGGCGATGGGGAGGTGCACAAAGTTATAAAGGGAGTGCTTGAGGGTAGACAGTTGTAACCAAAGTGCATAGCGTGTGAAAATAGAAATGTCTACAGTAACTCCATCTTGCAAACAGACTCCATCTTATGCAAAAAGTATACGCAACACAGAAATAGACACCAGTAAAATGTGCTGAAACCGGAGTTTCAGTACAAGTGATAGTGACAGGGTGGGGCAGTGACTTTTGGCAAAAAGAACACAAACAGGTCCAAGAAAGAACCTACTGAACTTTTTACTCAGCTAAAAATATACAGCCTCGAGGGAAGTTAGTGGTTAGTCCATGCATGAATAACTGACACACTCAGTACAAACAGGATGATGTGACTTTGATGATCAGCAGATGTGCTTGTGGTGAGCAATGTAATGTGGCAGAGAGCAAACCATTGTATTACAAATCTATATAAGTTATGCAGAGTTAGATATGCCTTGAGTCCTGCCTAATGTGTCTTTGCATGCACAATGTCAGCAGTGTTCGGGCCGTAAATTAAAGTGAACCTAAGAAACCAAAAACGGAAGACTGGAGTGGTTTTTGATGGGCAGAGGGAAATAAAGTCCGCATTTTGACGTTGGCAAGCTTTAGCCAGGAGACTTCTTGAAGTCAGCCTGCTGGACCTCGGGGGTCAAACCCATCACCCTCACTTCGTATATTAAAGAGTGCTCAAACAGGTAAGCAGATACCAGTGTTTGCACAAATCCTCGTAGTTTGGGAAGACAGGTGAGCCCAAGACATTCTCTGAATAAATTTATTTCCCTAAAAGTCTTTCTCTCGTGAGCTTCTTAGAGGTTGTACAATGCACAATATGGATATTGTTGTAGGGTGTACTACTAATTAGTTAGGCGTGACTAAGAATGTGAAAGTATCTATATTAAGTAAATAGTTTAGTAGTGGTGTATCCGTCCTGGAGACGGAACAGGAATGACGTGTTGTCACTAAATACAGGAAAGTGACAATAGTGTAATATGATACTGTTTTTTCAGATTATGAGACAAGTTGACAAGAATATGTACATTGCTTGTGTTCTGTTATATACTGAAAATGTTATTGCAAATTATCCATATTGTGTGAACATTTCATCGAAGTAAGATGTCTGATAATATGTTGCAAAGGAGTATCAAAGTGTTTCAAGGTGATAAAAAAAAGGGATAAAGAAACATTGTAAGGAATGGTACATGGGTACAAAACATAGTCCTTGGCCAGAAAAGGGATCATTTGACCCATGTCAATTGGGGCATTTACAAACATATTTTTGGGGCATATAAAGGTGAAAAATTAAAAAAGAGAATTGTGACCTTAAACATGTGGCAAGCATTTGAACGTGACAAGGTAGAGGAACCCTCAGAATCTAGTTGGTCTCCCCTTATAAAGAAGATAAAGTAGGTCCCTATTAGTAAACCAAAAGACTACTTAAACAACCAATAGGAATGCATCCTTTAGGAGGGATCAATGTTGTTCCAGATATAACACAAACAGAAGACTCATATACTCACTGCAAACTAAGACATAAATACACGGGTCAAGTTACAGCTAACTTCACTTTGAAGCTAGATGAAAGCCAAAACGTCACATTGTCTCATAGCCAGGACACTGTGTCCTACACAAAAGAGATGACCCTATGATTTCAAGTAAAACAGCAAGGCAACACCAGACTTCTTCCAACACTCTTCAGACCAAAGTTCTAGATGTAGTGGGGAAAATGAGCCTGCCACAACCACATTTAACATTCAGCCCACCACATAATGAACAGATAACTGAAGAACTATAAAGAAAACACCTATTAGAAAAAGAAAGGAAACTAAAACACACATCGAGAGAGGGGAACAGGAATGTAGATTGAGGACATAGGAAGAAAGGAGTTCATTAGAGGCCATGACAATATGCATTGATAACGCTAATGTATTATTTCAAGATATATATGATACAGCCACTGCAGAACATAAAGGGTACCAACTGTGAGTGAAGGGTTCAGTGACACTTTAACACACACCAAGAAAAAAAAAAAAATGACAAGTAGAAAGGTTGAAAATATATGGGAAGCATGGAAATCTAGGTGTAAATAAGGGAACAATGCTGGGGCAAATAACGGCTGAACAGAGTGACATAGACACCGAGACAGCAGGAGAATGTGATGATGATTTAGACATGCAATACTTGGAGGCCACTAGGCAGGTTAATATGAATTTATGTTGCAAAATGATAGGAGAGATCCGACACGTATTGAGATGGTAATTATAGGAGAACAAGACTCATTTGCAGTCTACCCTCTGAAATGAATTGGCGGATTACACAGTGAGTAGACCTAGCAAGTTTCCTTCAACATGGCCTAGAAAAGGTTCCTTCCACCTCAAGACTTCGCAACAGCCCAAGATTTTATTGGAAGGGGAGGGGGGGCTGTAGGTTTGGATCATGTGAGACTCTTTATGTGTATGGCAACAATATGCGGAGAAAGAAAATAGTAGGTACCCTAGAATGAGACAGCAGTAGGGAGAAGACCACAATTCAGACAGCTTCCACTGATACAAAGGGGTCGAGGAGCACAAAATCTGACCTATGTGCCATGGTAACACATGGATAAGGAGAACTTAAAGAAACAATTACCACCACTTTCTGAGGGAGCTTCTAGATGGATAGCTGCCATTGAAAGGCACACAGCAGGAGTACAATTAGCAATAGGGGAATTGAGGAGCCTCCTTGCAAATATACTGGGAGAGGAGACAGGCAATACTTTTCAAGGAGATACCACACACCAATGCAGGACTAATAACCTTGATTAACAGTGACAGAGACACAGAAACATTTAACAGCATATGTGCACTTGTCTGGCCAGAATTGAGAAGAAGATATCCAGACATGCCAGATATAGGTAGCATGATGAGCAAAGTAATGGGGAAGGATGTTAGAATATGTTGAACGCATAAGAAAACTATGGACCACTGAGATGGTTCCCCTAGATGCACAAGGGACCAGGCTGTTCTTTCACATTCTGGAAAACAGGCTGCCAGAGGATCTACAGCAGGAATTAGACAAAGTAGTGGCAATAAATAGTAAACATTGGCAGGAAATACGGGGCACAATACTGCACCAAGCTAGAAAATGTTGGAGAAGGAAAGAAAAACAAAAGGAACATTTGGACTGTGTCACAGCCAAATTGGCTAGTCAAAAATTTGAGAAAAACGCAAAGAAAGAGCACAACAGGAGCAAATGTAGTCACTCAAGCAGTTCCAGGTCCCATGGGTCATACTCCCCAGCGAATGATGCAAGGACTGCAGCAACAGCGGGAGGTAGAGGCTAGTTAATAAAACCAATATGATGTTATCATTGCAACAGGAAAGGACACTTAATAGCATATTGCCGCTTTAGAATGCCACAACTGGGACAATAAATAAATCTTTCCTCTGCAGGGAATTTTGTATCCTGCATAACAGTACCAGCAACAGCCACAAGGTTTTGTGTACAGTGCACCACAAATGGATCCACAACAGCCAATGCAAATGATACAACCACTATTGAATTATTAGACGGGGATTTTAACATCCACCCCAGCGCGACAGTCAACACCACAGTATATTCAGCAGACACCACAGCAAGCTCAACCTGTGCTGCAGCAGTGATGGGGGGGGCACAATTTTTCAAGCAGAGATTAATCCACTGTTCACGCCATGATGGTCTGCAGTAAGACCCTGATCGTCCCAGTGATAGCAAATAAAAAAATTGCATTACAAACAAGAGCCTAGAGAATCAATTAGTATTATGAGAAGAATATAAAGCCTTAATTGATACAGGGGCAACCAAATCGTGCATTAGACATGGAGGTTTACCACTGTCAAATAAAACAGTGGCAGCACGAGGGTTCTCAGGTGAAATAATGACAGTACTATATACCAGTGAGATTCCAGTTCAGGTAGGAGATTCTGTAGTTTCAAAATTACTATGTGCACCACAAGCTACTATAAATTTAATTGAAAGAGATTTGTTATGCAAACTGAACATGTCCATTACATTCATAATGATGGGACAATGCTTGGTTCCACACCAGGGATATCATCCATGTGAATGGTCTTGCGAACCGCCCCAGACAATACAGAAGTACAAATGAGAGGGGAATCCCTGCTACAGAAAGGCATAATGGAATTCATAATGACAGAACCAGCCTTGCAGGGCAAGTGGATAGCAACACCATCTAAATTGCGGTTTAGACCAGAATTTCCAGACCCGGAGGGAGAAGAAATATTGGGGCTATCCCTAAAGAGTATCAGGTTCACAAAAACATTTGTGATTCTAGAAGCAGAAGACCACAAGCGAAATATGTGAGCAACAGTGATATTCACAATTACAGGAGTCAAAGTTTCCAATATTCCAGATGAAGACATATTAGAAGAAAAAGTACAGGACACTAGGATAGTGTTTCAAGAAGCAGCAGGGACCGAAATACAAGTAGAAAAGTGCCCACCACGGATATCCAGGAAAACATTGGAAATTGGTGAATTACTAGCATGGCTACCTCCGCAGCTATGGTCAAAAGATTCCAACGATGTAGGATTAATACTGAGTGCTTGTAGGAAGTTGGCTCTGTATGCACTATTTCAAAGTGAGGAATAGTATGCACAGAGTCCAAGGGTTCCCCTTAGAGGTAAGATAGTGGCAAAAAGAGATAATTCTAATGCTCTATTTTGTGGTAGTGTGGTCGAGCAGTAGGCTTAAAGGAGTAGTGTTAAGCATTTGTTGTACACACACAGGCAATAAATGAGGAACACAGACTCAGAGACAATTCCAGGCCAATAGGTTTTTGTATAGAAAAATATATTTTCTTAGTTTATTTTAAGAACCACAGGTTCAAGATTTACAAACAATACTTCAAATGAAAGGTATTTCAGGTAGGTACTTTAGGAACTTTGAATTAGCAAAATAGCATATACAGTTTTCACATAAATGACATATAGCTATTTTAAAACTAGACAGTGCAATTTTCAACAGTTCCTGGGGGAGGTAAGTGTTTGTTAGTTTTTGCAGGTAAGTAAACCACCTACGGGGTTCAAGTTTGGGTCCATGGTAGCCCACCGTTGGGGGTTCAGAGTAACCCCAAAGTTACCACACCAGCAGCTCAGGGCCGGTCAGGTGCAGAGGTCAAAGTGGTGCCCAAAACGCACAGGCTTCAATGAAGAAGGGGTGCCCCGGTTCCAGTCTGCCAGCAGGTAAGTACCCGTGTCTTCGGAGGGCAGACCAGGGGGGTTTTGTAGGGCACCGGGGGGGGGACACAAGTCCACACAGAAAGTACACCCTCAGCGGCACGGGGGCGGCCGGGTGCAGTGTGCAAACAAGCGTCGGGTTTTCAATAGAAAGCAAAGGGAGACCAAGGGGTCTCTTCAGCGATGCAGGCAGGCAAGGGGGGGCTCCTCGGGGTAGCCACCACCTGGGCAAGGGAGAGGGCCACCTGGGGGGTCGCTCCTGCACTGGAGGTCGGATCCTTCAGGTCCTGGGGGCTGCGGATGCAGTGCCTTTGCCAGGTGTCGGGTCTTTGAAGCAGGCAGTCGCAGTCAGGGGGAGCCTCTGGATTCCCTCTGCAGGCTTCACTGTGGGGGCTCAGGGGGTCAACTCTGGCTACTCACGGTCTCGCAGTCGCTGGGGAGTCCTCCCTGAAGTGACTGTTCTTCACAAGTCGGGGCGGGGGCGTCGGGTGCAGAGTGCCAAGACTCACGCTTCCGGCGGGAAACGCGGGTTGTTTCAAAGTTGCTTCTTTGTTGCAAAGTTGAAGTCTTTGGTGAACAGAGCCGCTGTCCTCAGGAGTTCTTGGTCCTTCTAGATGCAGGGCAGTCCTCTGAGGCTTCAGAGGTCGCTGGTCCCTGTGGAACGCGTCACTGGTGCAGTGTCTTTAGAAGTGGGGAGACAGGTCGGTAGAGCTGGGGCCAAAGCAGTTGGTGTCTCCGTAATCTCTGCAGGGTTTATCAGTTCAGCAGTCCTCTTGTTCTTAGGTTGCAGGAATCTGAGTTCCTAGGTTCTCGGGAGCCCCTAAATACTGATTTTAGGGGTGTGGTTAGGTCTGGGGGGTTAGTAGGCAATGGCTACTAGCCCGGAGGGTGGCTGCACCCTCTTTGTGCCTCCTCCCTGAGGGGAGGGTGGCACATCCCTATCCCTATCGGGGAAATCCTCCATCTGCAAGATGGAGGATTTCTAAAAGTTAGAGTCACCTCAGCTCAGGACACCTTAGGGGCTGTCCTGACTGGCCAGTGACTCCTCCTTGTTTTTCTCATTATCTCCTCCGGTCTTGTCGCCAAAAGTGGGGGCGGGCAACTCCACTAGCTGGAGTGCCCTGGGGTGCTGTAACAAAGGGGGTTAGCCTTTGAGGCTCACCGCCAGGTGTTACAGTTCCTGTAGGGGGAGGTGATAAGCACCTCTATCCAGTACAGGCTTTGTTACTAGCCACAGAGTGACAAAGGCACACTCCCCATGTGGCCAGCAACATGCCTGGTGTGTGGCAGGCTGCTAAAACCAGTCAGCCTACACGGGTAGTCGGTTAAGGTTTCAGGGGGCACCTCTAAGGTGCCCTCTGGGGTGTATGTTACAATAAAATGTACACTGGCATCAGCGTGCATTTATTGTGCTGAGAAGTTTGATACCAAACTTCACAGTTTTCAGTGTAGCCATTATGGTGCTGTGGAGTTCGTGCATGACAGACTCCCAGACCATATACTCTTATGGCTACCCTGCACTTACAATGTCTAAGGTTTTGCTTAGACACTGTAGGGGCACAGTGCTCATGCACTTATGCCATCACCTATGGTATAGTGCACCCTGCCTTAGGGCTGTAAGGCCTGCTAGAGGGGTGACTTATCTATACTTCATAGGCAGTGTGAGGTTGGCATGGCACCCTGAGGGGAGCGCCATGTCGACTTAGTCGTTTTCTCCCCACTAGCACACACAAGCTGGCAAGCAGTGTGTCTGTGCTGAGTGAGGGGTCCCCAGGGTGGCATAAGACATGCTGCAGCCCTTAGAGACCTTCCCTGGCATCAGGGCCCTTGCTACCAGGGGTACCAGTTACAAGGGACTTACCTGGATGCCAGGCTGTGCCAATTGTGGAAACAAAAGTACAGGTTAGGGAAAGAACACTGGTGCTGGGGCCTGGTTAGTAGGCCTCAGCACACTTTCAAATCAAAACTTAGCATCAGCAAAGGCAAAACGTCAGGGGGTAACCATGCCAAGGAGGCATTTCCTTACAGTGCTGATCCTTTTAAAATAACACCTAAAGAAAATGCACACTTGCCTATAGTTAGGCAGTACCCAATTTCACATGAAGCAAATGAAGGAATAGCAATTACCATACAAGCCTTACTGAAGCAGGGAGTTTTATACCCCCATGCAACACCCTGATTTTTCCAGTGGCCAAATCGCAGGGAAACAATTCAAGGATGGTACAGGATTTACACCCTTTGAATGCTATTGTAGTACAAGAGCTTCCCGTAGTACCAGACCCCTCAGTGATATTAACCAACATCCCAAACAGAACAAAGTGGTTTATAGTACTGGATTTAAAAAAAAAATCATTTTATGGTGCATCTTTACACGGAGAGAGTCATTAATTGACAGCATTTACATTCTCTGGAATATAATATCTGTATTCTTGTTTGACTCAAGGGTATTGTGAATCACCCTTAGTTTTAAACAGAGCTTTGAAGAATGATCTGATTAATTTTCAAAGAGAAAGTACAGTGTTACAATGTGGATGATTTGCAGTGGCGCTAAGACAGTGTGAAAAGGACTCTGAAATTACCAACACTGTTAGCATACAAAAGTTACAAAGTTGAAAAACAGAAATCGCAGATTGCTCAACAGCAAGTAATGTACCTAGGACAGGTAGTGTCTGCTGAGAGCCATAGCATTACTCAAGACAAAGTGGAAGCGGTTCGAAATCAACTACTACCCCAGACAGTGAAGGCATTACAGAAACTTCTAGGGTTATGCAACTTTGTGAGACTCTGGATTTTTGATTTCAACTCTAAGACTGTTTCCTTGTACCAGATGATCAAGGGCACAACTTCAGGGACCATAACACTGCACTGGATACCACCACTGCAACAAAAATTCCAAGAATAAAAGGACTACATAACCACCTCCCCAGTGTTAACAATACCGGATTATAACAGTTTTTTCTGTTCTCCTATACTAATGGAGATTCCATGACAGCAGTACTAATGCAAAGTGTCCTATGGGCCACAATCCCAAAGCCTAGTTCAATGGAAAATTAGATGAGATAAAGAAAGGACAGTTTCCATGCGAACAAGGACTGGCTGCTGCAGTGTTCCGAGTAGAAAAAGCATCTACGATAACATCAGGTAGTCCCACAACACTATATGTAGAACATGTCCCCCTTGCAGTTCTGCAAAAAGTACCTAAACTACACAGAGAGCATCTGGATATGAAGTAATACTTTCCAATGCCGCTATTAAAATATTCCATGTTCACACAGTGAATCCAGCTCAATTTATAGTTGAACCATTGAAAGAAGTTGATCATGACTGTGCAACACATCAGGAAGACACAGAAATATATGCTTCAAAATTACCCTTACCACACAGGAGAATGTTATATATTCATGGTTCGTCCCTAAAAAAAAATAAGTCAGCAAACTGGGATAAGGCACACAGGTGCAGCAGTAGAACAAACAGGAGTTCCACCAAATGTCAGGTATTCAGTATTACCGTATATACCACTGCCATCCCATTTTCCAGCACAAGCTACATAATTGAAAGCCCCAATACAAGCCTTACAGATAGCGAATCAAAATTATGTTATTGCTTATTCCCATTCGGCATGTAACTTCCACTGTACGCTCAGATCTCAGCAAATGGGAGACCCTGGGTTTCAAGAAAAACAACGACATGCCAGTAGCACATGGTCACCTCCTAGAATAACTGATTTCACAATTAAAGAAAAGGAGGTAGGGGGCAAAAGCAATAGTGAAATGTCAAGCACATACTGGTGTGTTAGATACCATGTCTAAAGGTAATGACATAGTAGACAAAGCAGCTAAAGAAGCAGGACAGATGTTCTCTAGAATATGTACAGTGACAGAAGGGCACTTTGAAAACATTGACATAACTTATATCACATTAGCAGCACATCATTTACAGAGCATACAGGAAAACAGCTCCAATGGGAAAGAAAGAAGTTTGGGAAAATAGAGGATGTATGGCTTCAATTGATTTTCTTTATTAAAACAGACACAGGAAAGCTAGTGATGCCACAGAGAGTGTTGTAATTAGCACTGACTCAATTACATTTGCCATAACATGAAACAAAAACAACAACAAAAAAAAACTATTGGCTATACTATCAGCAGACTGGCTCGTTCCAGATCTTCCTAAGTTAGATATATTTTTCATCAATGTCTCGTTTGCAAACAGTATGTTACCATAAGACCAGATTACAACATTATCCTCCATTGCAAGACCCAAAGGCCCTTTTCAAGAATTACACATACATTATGTGGACATGATTCACAGATGCCAAAACATCAGATATTGAATTGTAGTAGTCTGTCCTTTCTCTAGATGGACAGAGGCAGGACCTTGCCACAGCCAGGATGCAAAAAGTGCTGCCTATTTTTTAGTTACAGAAGTTATCCCGAGATGGGGAATTCTAAAAGGGATTCGCTCAGATAATGGGAAACATTTTGCCAACAGAATACTGGAGCATATGAATAAATTATTAGGCATACGCCACTCTTTAGTATCAGCCTATCACCCACAAAGTAATGGAACTGTTGAGTGCCTTAATGGTGCTCTGAAGGATAAAATGCGTAAATTATCAGTCACCTGGAATGCAAATTGGATTTATTGTTGACCATTGACTCTATTTGCCCTAAGGAATGCTACCTCTTCGGACCATCATTTGACACCTCAAACAGTCACAGGCAGGTTAATGCCTGTGGGCTACGTGCCCCATAGAAAAACGTGTGCTAGGCAAGTTCTCAAAGCTGGTTAAGCTGCAACAAGCTAGCTCCACCGCCTCACTAGTGGTACCACAGAAGATCATCATTCCCGGATGCCAGGTCTTCATGAAGAACTTAGTGCACTAGTGGAAGGATCCACATGTTCTCAGCCCCTACAAAGCGATTCAGGTAACACCAACAGCTGTAAAGGTCAAGGAACTGAAGCACAGGATTCACTTATCAGATGTACGACTGTCCCACTACCATAGCCTTTCTCCTCAGGAGTAGGTGGAGGGGGATTTAGAGACTGAGGAGATGTTGGACTGCATATATTATTGGTTGCTTATGATTTGTGTTTGGGATGTGGTCTCTCACACTCATAAAGGGTGAGAGCCTGCTAGGTAGTCATTTTCAGATGTGTCCGACCTCCCCAGTAACAGATTTGCTGATCCCTTCCTTACGAGATAATGATCTGCTAGGTAACAATGCAATTGTAACACCACAAGCATCTAGATATTATAGGCATATGTCTGCCTGATCACCTAAGTAAAAAGGAGAACTTACTGACCACTCACAACACCCATTATGGATGGGTAACACTTGGTATAAAGGTTTACACACTACTGTTAAGGAGCACTTAGATAAGTCATGTTTTGTTTGCTCATTAATACCACTTGTAGCAGATAGTACTGAAATAAAGAGTGAAGAAGAGAAGAGCCCCCACATGTCTGTTAGCATTAACCTCCTGCTCCTTTGGGGGCCTAAAACAGTACTGAAAATATTATTCCAGGGAGGTAAAGGTGAATACCACAGCAGTATTAGGAAGAAGAGCAGAGCAACATTGTACCAATGGAGGTAAAATAGGTGCGAATAGAACAGTGAAAGAATGCGAAAAAATGGCCTATTCTTACCTTTAAAGCAGCAGCATATGAGAACAGGCAGTGGGTTTTCAATACTAGAGCTATTTGTCTCTTCAAAGTGTTAAAAGGAAGTAGCTTCCAAAGTTATTGATTAGAAGAAAACAAAAACATGATGTAGTCCCTATATGGGACCAGGAAATAACAAGTATGACATATTTTGACCCTATACCAGCACCAATACATATTTGTCCAGCCTTGAATTATGCTCTATGTTCGAGCCCATGGGACACAACCGGTAGGTAGGAACAAAAAGTGTCAAAATACATTAGATCTTTAAAGCATCTGCAAAGAATTTGCAGGTGGAGGAATTTGGAATTAATTTATTTAGAAAAGGGGTAATGATAGAAGAGGGAGCAAGAAGATATTCTGAAATAGTGATAATGAACCAGTGTGGTGGAGATCAGAGAGTCTTAGGCATTATGTAAGCCCAGAATGAGCTCGGCCATATATGGCTGAAGTGTCATTTTTAAGCTTCTGGTTGCAAGCCAGGATCACATAGGGATTTATTTCAGTTTGGATCTTCAGATATGCCTTCAGAAAATGGACAGTGCATCAGTGAAGTCAAGGACATTTTGGGAGGCAACTGGATTTTAACTACCTGAGGGTGCAAATAAAATGGTTTGAGAAAGGTGGAATGTAATGGAGATAATTATTGTTCACTTTGGAAAGGAGGCATAATGCTGGATTTACATTTATAGGCAAATTATTTGGAGGGACAGATGAAGCGCTGCTTAAGGAAATAAAAAAATAAAAAGACTTGAAGGAAGGTGAAGATGTAGAATAGCCAGTGCTTATTTTGAGCTGGTGAGTTCAGGTGCGTGGCACTGGCACTTATTTTTAAAGGCCGCCACTTATTTTTCTACCTCAAGCATTCACTGCGATCAAAAGACATATGGGAAAGACCGAGGAAAAAAAAAAAAAAAAAGCATCACAAAGGGAGAAAGCATAACACTGCAGAGTAAGCTGAAGGGGCTGGGAGTGGCTGTAAATGGATTAAAGAGGTCTGAGATGGCTTCAGGATTACACTGCCTCAGTATTCAATGCTCGCACATTTAACTGCAGCAGCCGCATGTTTCAGAGGACAGTTTTGGGCACCAGCACATTATAACTTACAGATTAAGCACTGAATGTAGCACATCTATTATGTATGGAGTTGCTTTCGAGAAAGGAATGGCGAGGGGAAAGGAAGCCTGCAGCAATCAAGACAAAAGCAGAACATGAACTTTCAAATCAGACACTTTTGCAGAGAGGAAGTTATACACAGTATATAGTATTACACATTCAATAATTACATTTTGATAATCACTTGTTTTGGGACAATGGGGTTCACTTGTCAATGAAGAGAATGGAGTGTTATCTATTGCAGATGAGGGATATACTGGCAAACTGTTGGGACAGAAGTTGTGGTGAGAGTTTGGGTAGGGCAGAAACATTTCTCTACAAAGGATGTTTCTAAGTGGCAGGTTTGGCGATTGTGTTTGGACAAAAACAAGGTTGGAGGAACTGATGGGCAGAAAGATCAGCTTCTGGGGCAGACGGTGATAGAGTTTAGAGTTCAGCCAGGGTTTTAACAGGTTAGATGTAGGGTAATGAAGGGGCTGAAGAGTTATTTGGGGGCTTACAGTTGTTAAGACGGCAGAAGGTTTTTTGGAACCAGACCACTTTGCTGTCTGGTTGGCTCAACCTAAAAGATAGCTCCCTGATGTAAAGCTGTGGAGGATATACAAGTAATTCAACCAAAAGCGTTGTGGTCACTGTTTTTTAGTTTCTGTAAGAAAAATTTGACTGACTGAACATGTAACAAGTGAATAACTGGGATTTCAATGAAAGTTTTCTTAAACTCTATTTCCTTTATATAACAGGTTCCAACACTTCTATTTTTATTACAGATTCTTCTACCTGGTTGGCCCGGTACTGCCCATCAAAGGGCAAAAACTGTTTCAGGTAGCTGCCTCATACCTCCAAACATCCCCCAGCACCCTTTATCACCAGACGGTGAACAATGGTCATGGACTTCAGCCAAAAGATTCCCAGAGCCAGGCAGGAAAAACAAAAGGAGCACATCCTGCTACTCCACCTTCTTAGTCACGCTCCCAATGTGATATCTTTTAGATCTAAACTAGAAATATTGCAACTTAAAATATTGTACATTTGAGGTCAACTTAATTTGGATTGATGTAGTTACACTAGAAAAAAATGGCACAGAACAAAAAATATATAAGAACATTTTAGTGCTTCAGAGCATCTGTCTACAAGGGGTATTTGTTTGCTGTAAAAAGCAACAGCCCAATTCAATGCCCACCACCGACTATTCCATTACATGGATTCACTAGCTTGTTTTGATGAAGCCTTGGGCTATTTAAACACATGCATATATTTAGCATAGGTCACAGAGGTCTGGAACCAACGCTACATTTCCAAGATAACTACTGTCTATTTAAATAAGTTCAGTTAAATTATCCTACATGGTTAACCTGAACATCTGGCATGGATCTACCATGCCTTGACAGTAGAATCCACTCCCAAAGCAGAGGGGGCCAAGTGTACGCAAAGTTTTCTCATTTGGTCTAAGAGGCTGCTCTGAATGCCACTTTTAAGAATTCTGCAGAAAGTTAGAGCATGCTAAAGACACTTTAAGGAAGACTCTAAGCCACAGAAATGAAAACTCAGAGAGACATACCAGAAGATGAACTTTTGACTTCTTGCTGCATGGTGCTGTAGTCTGATAGACAGGTTTCAATATGGCTCCTGCAACGTATCCCTATTCTAGGATTAAGAAAGGGAGTCAGTAATATTTACAGTAAACACATTAAGATTTTCTTCAGAGCTATACCGGATAATAAAAGCAGTTGAGCTAAAATACATTTACAACATTGGTATTTGAAGCATGGATCAGCCAATCCTTTTCTGTTGACACTACCTGCGTTTTACATAATATGTCCCTTCTCGTTTTAATCGCTTTTCATCTTGTACTGCAAATAGAAGATGAAAGGTGAGAAAACATAACCATGTATTCCTGTGTCTTAAACAGAAATGATTACTTGCATGTGTATATTCCAATGTGCAATTATATAATAAATAATCAAATTTCAATATTGTTTGCTTTTGTATTAACCTGAAATGTTAATTAGCCTTAACATGGATGCAACAAATTAAGATTCCCAGTGACTGAGAGGCCAATTTATTTGAAGTGGAGTACATGTGCACATTTCCCGTATCACAATGTAAGGTACAGTCACATTTTCAGCATTGGCAAACTGAACCCTAATTTTAGGAAAATAATGAGTTCAGGAGCATGCTTATGTAGCTTTATCGTCATATGAAGGACTTCTTGCATTCTCTCCGTGAAAAGATCGTGCCTCCTGCTCATTACATAAGTTTGATGAAGTAACAGTTTGCCACAAGCTTATGTTCCATACACTTGAATAGAGAAGAAAGTGTATAAGAACTGTCCATAAATTCATGATTTTTAACAGATGAGCCAAGTATCTTTCTGAGCAAGCTTGACGTCTCGTTCACGCGAAAGAGCTACATACAAAAGCAGGGGTGTGGAATTTAATAAAATATCCACTTGTCCATGGGACAGGTAGCTTTTTAAATCTACTTGTCTTCTTAAAAAAAAAAAAAAAATCTACTTGTCCGCAGATTTACAAACTGGGGCTGGAGGAGGCAGTAAGAAATAGTTCTAGGGCTGAATTGCCACTGAGTCTGCAAACCTACTAACTTGCATGTCTTAAGGATTTTCACCAGCTCTTCTCCAATATTTTCCTATAATGCGAAGAGTTGGAAATTTAATCCTGACAACAGCAGAAGTAGAAGTTCTTCCAGGGTTGGGAAAAAAGTGGTTGGAGGAATAGTGAACTTGTAAAGCTCAATTGATTTTCACATGAGCAAATCTACACATGCACATTTACTCATGCTAAAATACAGTTGACAAATATTTTGTAGGAGTACGATTTCCTGATCTACTATTGTAAGTTCTTCTGAATTCATGAAAGCCACGAATTCAAAGACGTTTTACCATGGGTGCACTTTTGGGACTTTCTTTAAGAACTGGGTTTCTAAGTAGGTCTGGGGTAAGCAAAGACATTTTGTTTTTAATAAACTTCTATTCCTCTATCAGCTAGCTTTACTGTGAGTGATCGCATTCTGCTTTTCCACAAGGAGCATATTGGCACACAAAGTAGTTTTGTTCAGTGCCAGTGACTACTGTGGCGTAATGAAACTAGAGGTGGCCCACCCACACAAAGAACATGGAGGGATCCCCCATCCAGACTCCCTCAGGCAGGTGCTGTGCTGAGGGGGTCTGCAGGGCCTTTCTTATGGCACTGGTGACAATATGTGCTTTTAGAAACCATTAAACTTTTTTTGATTTTTGACAATGTTTGTTTCAATGGTGAAGACCTGGCAGCTCCCAACACATAAAGGTTTACAAAAGCCATGTCAACACAAGACATGCATTGAAAAAAACAAAAGACTTACAAAAAATGTTGCATCTGTTGGTTTTGCTAATGTTTGTTCATTTTCATGCTTCCCACGTTCTTGTTGAAAATGGTTAAACTGATTTTCCATTAGGAATATTTTTTGGGAAATACTAGAATGCATCAACACATTTTACTAAATCACGCTTCAAAGAAATAGCACCTAAAATTTAATAGTAGCGAAACTTGTTTTTCCTACTTGCACTTTTTTCTGAACATTTTATTTTGAAAGCAAATAATCATCACTCTTTCTTACAAGCTTCTGCAAACATTTGCATTTAATCAGAGAGCATTCTGGAAGCATTATACTTAGCCTCGTATTGTTAAACGTTTCAAACAAGTATGTACATTTTGTTTTTCAGTAGTGCATTGTGACCATTAAACGTTTATTTACAGCGCTCACCCCTATTATGAAGGTTTTTCATTAATGAACCATAAATACAAGTTTGAACAGGATTAACATATGGACACACATTACCTCAACTGCAGACAGTCCCCCTCTCTGTAAACTGGCAACCAAGGGGTTTGTGCTGCAGGGGGTTGGGCCTACTTATCTTAAGGACAAATTAAACATGAAAACCTGTTGCCCTTGACCCCCAAAAATATATCCCGGGCATCGGGCGATAGGATTCCCACATCCCTGAAAAGTTTTAAGTGGTTTGTGGGAAAGGTGGTGATGTGATCTTGTGGTTGAAGGAAATATCAGCTGCTGAGGAACCTTTTGGGACGCACACACTAGTATCGCCTAGGTGACCTTCTTGCTACAGATGTGGCATTAGGAAACACCTGGCTAGAAATAAGAATTGTCCAGCAGCCAAGGCGAAACGCTCATATTGTGGAGTAATAGATCATTTTGCTAAAGTGTGTAGAAAGAAATTAGCTTTAAATTAAACAAAAAAAAAAAAAAAAAATCTGAAACACGTAACAAAGCAGTCCGATTCTGAGAATTCTGAAGGTGAAATAACCAAAGCTACTTATGAAGGAGTGTTAGATATAGATGACCCTGTACTACACATGGAGCAGAATTCCAAGGATAAACCTGTATATAAGATGTAAATTTGGGGAGCAAAAATTGCATCTAATTCTGGATCACCTTATACCATGATAAACAAAAGTTTAGAATTAGCAGTTTACAAATATTTTTTGGGGGGGGGGGGGGGTCAGAAAGGTGTGGGGGGGGGGGGTTAACTGATCCCTTGCTGGAATCATCAAAACAAATCTTTTAAGTCATTGAATGACTTCTACACTTTTACTTCCTATAATTACTGTTGGAAGGTGGGTCATTAGTTGTGTGACCTGCACAAGTAATGGTTCCACACTCACCCACCACTAGGAACCAAACACCCTATTGCAGCTCTTGACTCTCATAGGGTAGCGTTGCAAAGCATTCCAAGGGAGGTGGTGTGGGCTAGTAATCCCCACTGAAAAGCACACAAGCATGACACTCAATAAATGACTGTCCAGTCTGTGCTTTTTCTTTTGATAAAGTAAAAGTACATTACACACACACACACACACACACACCACCCCCCCCCCCCCCCCAATACTAACCAACAATTTACAAATATACAGAAATTTATGCAATTACTCTTGGATAACATGGTGTAATCTCTCATGTCTCCCCCGAAAGGAAATATACTCCAACACCCCACATGGCAGAAAGATTCCATGGTATCCCAATGCAACATTTGACTGTAATGTACAGTGAGCGCACCATAATCTGGCAAATAAATACATCTACTGTGCAAGAAAGTGGTTATCAGTCTCACTACTCAAATCAGCATTAACAAGGAACATAGAGACAGATTTAAATACTTTAAAAACATAAAGATTACTTTTAGATTACTCATTAGTTTATGGTTACCCTGGATTAACCTGGTGTAATGCCATCCTACACCCCTAGATTGCAGTCACACAAGCAAAGAAAGTTTCAAGACACTGGTGCTTTACATTTGGTTGCAACCGTCTAGGAGGTTATATTTCCTTTGTCCCACCCAATCTAGGGTGGGGACACAAATGTTTGGCGGGGGTGTGCTGCGCTGTTCCTGCAGTGCCTCCTGGCAATGGGCACTTGGTTGGTGGTGACCCCCATCCTCCTCTGGCCAACTGAGCAAACAGCTCAGAATGACGCTGGGTCTCACAAGACCTTGTGGAACATATGCATACCTAATGAACAGCTCTCCCACTGTGCCGGGGAGAGCTGCCTTGCTTCAAGTCATGCGTCTGCGTTCTTCAAGGGCCAATTTTGAGGATTTTCATGTCCTTTTGCTCCTGGTGGCGAGCCTTTACCACCAGGAGCACTCTCCTTAGGCCTCCTGGCCTAGACTGGTCCCCATTTATAGAGAGCCAGCCCTACTGACTCCGTGCACTAGCTTTCCTTCTGGGTGTCCTCCTATTTTTCTGGGCAGCAAGCTCCCCTTGCGCTAGCCTAGCCTTTCCCCCAACTAGTCCTCAGGGGGATTAAGGGGGCCAGCTTACTGGGCCCTGGCATGCACCTTGCTGGGCCTGAAATCCTTCAGGGGCAGAGTCCTTACCCCAGGGGGCAGTCAGAGGGTTCTTCCTTCCAGTTGCCCATGATGCCAGTCTGCAGCCCTAGTGTCTAGCAGGGAAGCACAGCCAAAATAGAGAGCTCTCCCCTGTGCAGGACCTTTTAAGTGGGGATGGAAGTGTCCAGCAGGCATGCGCCTCTGGCCAATCCAGATGTGCCCCATCACTTCCTTGCCTCTGTCCCCTCCTTCCTGCAGAGTCTTCTGGGATAGCTCAAAATGGTGTCACCCAGGAGCTAGGGCCACATGTACTCTGAAACTCAGCCAGCCCCTCCTTCCTAACATTTCTTTCAGGGCTTCCCCATTTCCTGGCAGGGCTGACAGCTGGCTGATTGATGCATGGCCTGCTCAGGCAGCTAGATAGAGCAGTAATTGACCCGAATCCTGAGCTGAGTCAGAGAAAGATTACATTCCTGGATGACTCAGAAGTTGTACAACTATGCTTTTGTAACCTACTGCATCATTCTTTTCATATAGTTTGCATTGTACATTGGTGTGACTCTGGTCTCTGGGGGCTCTAAGGGACATGCGTTATGCCCTAGGCCAGTTGTTCCCAACCTATGGTCCAGGGACTCCTGGGGGTCCGCAAAGTCTCCTCAGGAGGTCTGCGACTGCTTAGAAAATTAAATAATATTAACAGATTAGGCCCCCAGCTTCCAGTAATGACTCAATTGGGGGGGGGGGGGTCTGTCCACAGGTTCAAGTAATGATAAAGTGGGGGTCCACAGAAGTCAAAAGGTTGGGAACCACTGCCCTAGGCCACTCTTTCCCACTGACATTGAATGGAGTGTCCCTACAGTAAAAAGACAGTAAGCACACAGACTATCCCTCCTCTGTGTACACCCATATCATGAGGCCTACTCCAGGTCACCACCCACTCTGCATAGTTCGTGCTGCACCATGCTCCCTAAGCTCAGTTATTGCGCAGCACATGCCAGGAACCCTGCCCAAGATTCCCTCAGAGAGTCTGCCTCCCTCTATTACGCTCTGAAGTCACCAAAATCATCTGCGGCGTACCCCAGGGATCATCCCTCAGCCCGACCCTCTTTAACATCTACATGGCTCTGCTCGCAAACATCGCCCGATCTCACAACCTCAACATAGTTTCATACACCTATGACACCCAGCTGATACTCTCCCTCACCAAGGACCCCGCCATCGCCAAAACCAACCTCCATGAAAGAATGAAGGCCATCGCCGAATGAACAGCTGCCTGAAACGGAATTCCGCCAAAACTGAGGTCCTCATCTTCGGCTCCACCCCCTCCACTTGGGACGACTCCTGGTGGCTTGCCACGCTGGGAACCGCACTGACACCCACCGACCACGGACACAACCTGGGATTCATCCTGGACTCATCACAATCAATGACCCAGCAAGTCAACGCCATCTCTTCCTCCTGCTTCAATACCCTCCGCATGCTTCGAAAGATCTACAAATGGATCCCTACTGAAACCAGAAGGGCGGTCACCCAAGCCCTCGTAAGCGGCAAACTGGACTACGGCAATGCCCTCTACGCAGGAACCACAGCCAAGCTCCAGAAAAGACTGCAATGCATACAGAACACCTCCGCACACCTCATCCTGGACATCCCCCGCCAATGCCACATCACAGCCCGCCTGAAAGACCTACACTGGCTCCCCATCAACAAGAGAATCACGTTCAAACTCCTCACCCACGCTCACAAGTCACTGCACAACACTGGACCAGAATACCTCAACAGATGGCTCTCCTTCTACATCCTGACCAGACAGCTTCGCTCCACCAAACCTTGCCCTTGCCACCGTCCCCCGCATCTACAGAACGACCGCCGGTGGCAGATCGTTCTCCTACCTCGCCACCAAGACGTGGAACAGTCTTCCCACCCACGACAGACACAGGACCTACTTACCTTCAGGAGACATCTCAAGACATGCCTGTTCGAGCAGTAGCAGCCCCCCCGCCCCTCAGTGCCTTCAGACCCTCAGGGTTGAGTAGTGCGCTTTACAAATACTCTGACTGACTGATCCCTCACATTGGTGCACACACATGTGCACACATGATCACATACAACCAGCCCGGGGCCTCCTACTCTTGCTGTGCCACAGCAGCCTTTCCTTAGCAAGGCGGTACCGGCAGTCACACAGGCAGACCATTTTACCATGAGTTAACTGTGAGGGAGTCCCTGACTAGGAGGCTCCCTTACAGTAAAAGGTCAAAAAACAGGTGGTCAAAAAGCAAAACAAATCAGGGCGGACCAGATGGTCAGAACCGTCCTCTCACAATTACAAGAAGATACAAAATTGCAATAATAGCCTTTGAAGTCAATTATCTACAATGAGGGAAAAATCAAATGAACAGTTTTTTCCTCACCAGGGTTTATAAAACATCTTTTAGAAGGGCCCTGCTTATAGTTACATGACCCTCCCCACCCCTGGGGCACCTAGGGGAGACCTTGGAGGTACCTAATCTTTGACAATAAGGTAGATCGGCACATTAAAAGTGCCCATAGTACCAAAGTTGAATTGGGACACCATTTCTATTTAAATGCAATCTGCAGTCAGGCTGCACGTAAAAATACAGAATACCTCCAGTAGTGGCAAAGGGCACCAATTCTGCTGGGCCTCTACTTCCATGTCCTATTATACACTAGGGTCTTGTATGTAGTTGGTACCCCCTTGCTATATTATTTAGGGACTTATAGGGGCCGTCATGCAAACAGTATGAATTTAACTTTTTAAGTGCAGGCCTGCCTTGCAGCCTGTCTTTCAAAGGAAAGGCAGCGCACAGCAGTGCACAAGTGCAGAAATTCTGTGGGCATCTAATCTCTCTGCACTATTGTATAGAAGGGGCTTATAGGCAGATTGTACCCCCTTGCCCTATTATATACTAGGGGCTTACAGAGTCTGTCAGGCCTATTGGAATGGTACCCCTATACTTAATGCACTCTACTACATGTGTGTATTTTAACATAACACTTGCCTGGCTCTGGCAAACAGAGCCCAGGGCACAGTCAGAGTCAGTTACCATCAGCACCAGTAGGCAAAAAAAAGGGGGTGAACAGGGCAAGAAAATGACTTTGCTACATATACAAAATGATGGTGTCATGGTGGCATGAAAACCAAACGTGATTGTTGTTCTGACATTAAAAAGCATTTTGCGGCCCAGAGGAGACTTATAAAGGGAAGCAACACAATGAACACTCAAGTGAAGGAACAACTGTGGGGAAGCTAGTGGAAGGGCTTGGCCACAGAGAGGACAGATGGGGGTTGGCAACACAAACATTGAGCTTATGGACAGGACAAATAGAGGAAGCAACACGAAGGGCACAGACATTGAAGGATGAAGTGGAGCAATAAAGAAGTTTAATATGCATGAGGCAAAACAAGTAAAACAGAGACTGGGGTAAAAAGGGAGTAAAGGGAAATGACCAGGGAAAAAGAGGGGAGAACAGAGACATTGGCCCTGCTACTGTTTAAGAAGCCAACAGATCCGAAGTTAGGAGATGACTGGGACAAACACACCCAAAGATATGTGATTGTCAGACTCTAGACTCACTGTAAGCAAAATAAAAAATAATATATAATTAAGTCTGACAAGGTTGCACGTTCTTAGTCGAGTCCTAAAAATAGAAGGTAGTGCGATACAGAGAGGTATTTTAAATGGACAATTCTTACCAAACTAAGAAACTGCCACCATTTACATTTTAATTCTAGCTATCGAACATACAGCAAGAGAATAAGGCACTCATTACAACCATGGCGGCGGCCAACATACTGTGACCGTGGCAGTAATCCGGCACGGGTATTATGACTCACACATAGAAATCCGCCACAATACAGAAACCCACACAAGTCTGCCAGACCAAAGGTCAGTGATAAACTGGCGATAGCCAAACCCACACCGTAATGGCAACAGGAATACGCCCACAGTATCACAACCAAAGAATCACCGCAGTGGTCTTTCAATCACAGTAAACCATTGGCGGTACATACCACTGCACTCAAAATACACACACACATACAAAACTACACCACATTGGACAATACAAAATAAACACACCTGACACATACACACACCACACCCACACACCCAATCCAATATAAGACACACACCCACATTCCCCACAACCCCTTTCAGCAGGAAAAAAAAAAAAAAGAGCCCAAGCACAGAGAGACAAGCAAGGAGCACCCACTCAATCAGAGGCACAGAACACACTCACCCATACACCATTCACACACATCATAGCATACACCACAACACATCACCCCACACATATCTCTCACACCACTTCCATGGCACCCCAAAGACACCCCAGGTTTTCAGAGGAGGAGCTAAGGGTCATGGTGGAGGAAATCATCCGGGCAGAGCCACAGCTATTCGGATCACAGGTGCAGCAGACGTCCATTGCAAGGAAGATTGAGCTATGGCAGAGAATCGTGGACATGGTCAACGCCGTGGGACAGCACCCCAGAACTAGGGATGACATCAGGAAGAGGTGGAACGACCTACGGGGGAGGGTGCGTTCCGTCGTTGCAAGACACCAGATTGTTGTACAGAGGACTTGCGGTGGACCCCCACAACTAACAACATGGGAGGAGCAAGTCTTGGCAATAATGCATCCTGAGGGCCTCGCAGGAGCAGCAGGAGGACTAGACTCTGGTAAGTCAAGTCTTTAGTACTACATCCCCCACCCTACCTGCATGCCATTACATACCCCCACCTTTACCCTCACTCTCATCACTCCATCACCTCACATATACCCCACCATCACAACCCACCCATCCCAATCCCAAGCCCTTCATGCAACCACAATGCATGGACACCACCCACAGACCTGCATGGACACCCATCACCAAAGCATGCCCAGTAGAGAGACTCAGCCATCCCACAAATTCACCACCCACACAAGGCAAAGCTAACAGGGAAAGCACAATCATACAGGGAAACACACCCATGTACAAGATGGCACACGCAGATACATAACAATGCATTTGCATCCCAACAGGACCCCTACTCAACGTCACCAGAGGAGGTGGCAGCTACATCCAGCCCCCCCACCCCCCAAAGAGGCCCACATTGACAACAGCAGCTCTGCACGCCTGGATTAGGATGACCAACCTGGCCCATTAGGGGCCTCTGGACAGTCGGTTCCCCTGCCACAGTCCCAACCCACCACAGAGCCGCCCCCTCAGGAAACACCAGCACAGTACACACCCAATGGGCCCATGCCACTGGCCCCAGGACACCTCAATCAGCAGTGTGTCCGCCACTACAGGGACCCCAGGCAACCCCACAAACCCAGGACGATCAGGGACCTGGGGTCAGTGGCAGTGGGCACACTGTTCAGGGGACAGAGGCACATGACAACAGGGAAGCTGGGAGGACTGCTGTGCGACAGGGGGAGGACAGGCCCAGGGTACCCACTCTCCATGAGACACTCTCCAACATCTTCGGAGCATACCACCATTCCCAGGAGACCATAGGCCAGGTACTGGCCAAGTTGCAGGAGACCCAGCATCTGCAGGAGGGACAGTACCTGGGGATCAGGGAGGACCTAACAAAAATCTACACCATCCTGGTCACCATTGCAGGGGTGCTGGCTGACATGGGCAAGACCATGAGGGAGGCAGTGGCACAACAAAGGGCGCTTGACACTAGCCAAATCGAGGAACAGCCTTCCACCTCCGCCGGCGCTAGTGGACAGGAGGCACCGCCACAGGAACAACAGGCCACCAGCACCCACCCCCTGCAGAAGGAGAACCACCCCACAAACAGTCCCTGCAATCCAGGCAGAAGACAGAGAACATTGCCAAGACCCCCGCCAGGAAATAGGACTCTCTTGATAGTCACCCTTCTGTCCCACCCTGTTATCTTGTCCACCTTGAACTGCCATTGCTCCTCTTCCTATGCCCCCTTGGACAATGCACCTGTGATACCAAGAGACTGGACTCTAACTGGACATTCCTCCACCATCACCCCAGCCCCTTGCATATACCCCAATACTTATCCTCTTCATCACTGTCCACAGGCTCCACCACTGCCACAAGACCATCTCCAGGCACATCCTCCTGCAGAAAAGGCACCTGACATCTCAAGGCCAGGTTGTGCAACATGCAACGATGATATGGCACACCTTCTTGGGTGAGTAGTACAGGGATCCACCTGTCAGATGGAGGCACCAGAACCTGGCCTTCAGGAGGCCGAGGGATCTGTCAATTATCCTCCTTGTACGCCCATGTGCCTCATTGCAACGGTCCTCTGCCCTTGCCCTGGCATTCCCCACTGGGGTCAGTAGCCATGAGAGGTTGGGGTAACCAGTCACCTGCAAATATAGGGTGACAACTGTTAGATACACACTAACCCTTAGGGGCAATCCCATACCCAGACACCAACTGATACTCAGTGGGGACCTTTGGCTCACCTATTAGCCACACCCGGTGCCTCTCACATATGGGATGCTGCTATTCCTCAAGATAAATGTGTCATGCGCAGAGCGAGGATATTTGACATTCACATGGGAGATGTACTGGTCCGCCAAACACACCAGCTGCACATTCATCGAGTGATAGCTTTTTCTATTCTTGTAAACCTGTTCATTTCTCCAGGGGTGGGGGGACAAATGCCACATGTGTAACATCAATGGCACCAATGATGTTAGGGATATGTCCCAGGGCATAAATGTCGGCCTTCACTGTGGCCAATTCATCCACGTGGGGGAACACAATGTAGCTGTGCATGTGTTTCAGCAGGGCAGACAACACTCTGGTCAACATGTTGGATAACACTGGCTGAGACATCCCAGATGCCATGGCCACTGTAGTTTGAAAGGAACCACTTGCCAGGAAATGGAGCAGTGACAGGACCTGCACTAGAGGGGGGAATACTTGTGAGCTGGCGGATAGCAGACATCAGGTCTGGCTCCAACTGGGCACACAGATCTTGAATTGTGGCACAATCAAGTCTGTATGTGATGATAATGTGTCTGTCCTCCATTGTCGACAGGTCCACCAGGGGTCTGTACACCGGAGGATGCTGCCATCTCATATGCTGCCTCAGCGGTTGAAGCCTATTGAAGAGAACGGTGAGCAGAGGGTCATATTTCCACATATACTGCACTAATGTTTATTTGTTTACTTTACAGAAAGAGTATGTGAACTCACTAGTCAGTTGATGAGCCAATGTCTGCTGTGACGCAGTTAGGTGCCATGCCCTGTGCACCCCTGAAATGGCAGATGCCTGGCCTGTGAGGAGGGACCAGTGGAAATGAGGAAGTGCGCTGGTGTTGTGCGCCGTCGCGGTAGGCGGTCGATGACCGCCGTGCAGATTTGCATTGGTTATTATTAGGCCCTATGGATTACAGGAGCCAATGGTGATGTACGCCGGCGGTGACCGTACGCACCGCTGTGGACGTCACCGCCATTTTCTAACTATTCACTCACTTGCTACCTGACCTGCAACAGGAGAAGACCCACACTGCAAGTGCTGCTGTGACCTGTGTCTGGAAGCGACAATGTCTCATGTATCTGGGGAAAGGGCCCCCTGCCTTCACTGTGGAGGAGTTGGAGAAACTGGTGGATGGGGTCCTACCCCAGTACACATTACTCTACTGTCCTCCAGACAAACAGGTGAGTCCGCTGTGAGCATGATGTGTGGGCAATGCATGTTTGGAGTGGTGTGGATGTAAGCCACATGTTGGGGGGTGCTGAGGCGTCCTGGCCTGAGTGCTGCATGAGAGGTGGTCAGTGTATGTGCGTCAGGGCATGGGTGGGAACTCAGGGGCAATGAGTGTGCCGGTCCGGACGGGTGAGTAAATTCCTTTTATGCTGTCTTTTTCCTCCAGGTCAGCGCCGACCAGAAAAAGGATATTTGGCATGCCATTCCCAAGGGGGTGCAGACCCTGGGGGTCCATTACAGTCGAAGTACCCACTGCCACAAGAGATGAGAGGACCTGCGCCGCTGGACCAAGAAAATGGCAGAGGCCCAGCTGGGGTTGGCCTCCCACTGTGGAAGGGGTGCCTGTCGCATCAGGACTCCCCTGATGTTCCGCATCCTGGTGGTGGCCTATCCGGAGTTGGATGGGCGCTTGAGGGCATCACAGCAGCCACAAGGGGGTGAGTACAGATTTTGAAAGCTGACTTTGCGCGCTTTGGGAGGTAGCTGGGTGGGGGATGTAGGCTGTGGGTGCCCCTAGGCCAGGGCGATCATGTCAAGGTAGGTCCCTTGTTGGGCAGGCTCTGGCGCACTCCTACCCCAATGGTGTAAGTGGCCATCTACTACTGTGCAGGATCCTGTGGGTTTCAGGTGTGTAGATGCTGGTGTTAGGCATTGTACCCCATGGGCTGGTGACTGTCTTAGTAAATGGTTGGGGCATGGCCTAGTGCATAGGGAAGCTCCCTGTGTGTTGTGTACGCCAACAGTAGTGGTGTTGCTGGCACTGACCAAGTGTATCCTCTGTCTCCCCCCCCCCCCCCTTTTTGTTTTTTCGCCCTGTCCTTGTGTGCATTAGCATCATCTGGTGGAGGAGCAGAGGCACCGGTGACGGAGGGAGCTGCATCCCACATGGGCCTGGAGGCTGAATCCACCGAGGGTGAAGGCACCAGTTGGGCGGAGGGCGAGGGGAGCTCCACGACTGGGACAGGAGGGGAGACCACAGATAGCTACTCCTCCTCCAAAGGAAGCTCCCTGGTGGTGGCGCCACCTCTGGGGCCACTCCAACAGGTACAGCTGCCACCCACCTACCAGCACCGCCCTCCCAGCAACCCCTCAGCGTTTTTCCCGTGCCCGCTCACCCAGGAGGGTGGGCATCTCCTTCGCCCCAAGCACCTCAGTTCCTGCCCCAGTCAGCCCTGCTGCCCTCAGTGAGGAGGCTACTGACCTCCCGAGATCCCTCACTGTTGGGCAGTCAACCATTCTGAATGCCATCCAGGGTGTCGCGAGGCATTTGCAACAAACAAATGCATACCTGGAGGGCATTCACTCTGGTGTGGCGTCCCAACAGAGAGCATTTCAGGCTCTGGGCTCAGCACTGATGGCAGCCATTGTCCCTGTGTCCAGCCTTTCCCCTCTAACTTCCACTACCCAGACCCAATCCCCTCTAACTCATCCTATCCCAAGCACACCTTCAGACCAGCATGCATCTAAATCACCACACAAAGTGGCTCAGGCAAACAGAAGCACCACACTTCAAACATAGGCACTCACACAAGCACCATGCCCATGCAAACACACCAACATCCACTGCCTCCATCATGTTCCCCTCCCCCTCCTTGTCTACCTCCCTCCCAGTAGCGTCTACACTCACACCTGCATGCACATCTTCATCCACTGCCTCAATCACCAGCACGCCCATCATAACACAGCCCTCACGAGCAGTCACCACCCCCACAATCATGCACACATCTCCTGTGCCCTCTCCCAGTGTGTCTGTGACCCCCTCCTCCCAAAGTACACAAAAGCAAGCACCTACCCACCCACCCAACAGCCATCCACCTCACAACAGCATCCAGCCCAGGCACCTTCACCCAAACTCATCAGGACGTACACCTCTTACAACCACTACCTTTTCCTCCACTCCTACTCTCCATCTTCCCGTCCCAGTGTGTCTAAAAAACTTTTCCTGGCAAACACTGGCCTCTGACCCACCTCACCCCCCCTCCTCGTCCTGCACCTCGGGCCAGGGTGTCCAGATCCAGGGCCAGCACCTCAGCCACCAAGTCAGCGGACGCTGTGGAACCTGCAAGTCCCAGAGGATAGAAGGGGGCACCCGTCAGGGCAGCCAGTGTGCCATTGACACCTGCAAAGGACCAACCCATTCCACCACCTGCCAAGGTGAAGAAGGGGCCAGCATGCAGCATGGCCAAGAAGCACGACCCACCCAGCAAGGCCTCCTCCAAAACTCAAGCTGCCAGTGCCAAGGTCCGAGCAGCATCTGCAAAGGTGGGGAAGGGGAAGAAAACCCAAGGCAAGGCACGTCAGGCCTCAGAGGCTCCAGGTGAGGGACTGGTGCCCACCATCAGTACTGACAGCCCCGCAACCTGTACCGTGGCAAGCACTGCCGCAGGTAGCATCACCGCTGCCACAACAACTGTCAGCAGCATCATCCCCAGTGGGCAGCCGTCCGAGGCTGCAGGAGACAGCCTGGTGTCTCCCTCCACCACTACCAGCACCTGCACCACGCGCCCAGCACCGGCAGCATTCCTGCCACAGACACCGCCGCAAGCACTGTCACCTGCCCAGCCGGTGCCACAAAAACTGTCAGCAGCAGCAGCATCCCCAGTGGGCAGCCATCCGAGGCAGCAGGAGACGGCCTGCAGCCTCCCACCACCACTTGAAGCACCCCCACCAGCACTACCACCGATTTGCAGCCTTAGTAGCTGAAGGATGGAGTCTGGCCCTGCCTCCATGGAGTATCATGCTACCTGTTCACTGCAAATCTCGTGCCTCAGACACCCAGGTGAGGGAATTTGAACTGCCACACCCAAAGTGCAGCATCACTGGGCAAAATGCCCCCTCCAAAACCAGTGGAGAAATGCCTCCACTATCACTATCCTTGGCAGGATGAAGCAGACTGGGCACAATGCCCCCTCCAGAACCAGTGGAGAAGCCATCCACTCAGCCCCTCCATGGCAGGTTGAAGCAGACTGGGCACAAGGCCCCCTCCAGAACCAATGGAGAAGCCATCCACTTCAGAGACTTGAGATACTGTGGCTTTGCACTCCCCAAGACCAAGCAGTGGGCACACCACCCACTTGAGAGACTGTGGCTTTGCACTCCCCAGGACATCGCTGTGGGCATGTTGCCCCCTCCAGGAGCAGTGGCGTAGTACCATCTTCCGGCTGAGGTGCCCCCCTCTTCCCCTTCCCCCTGAGGTGCCTGTGTGTTTACGACCTGATGCCCCTGCAGTGTTCTCTCCGTTTTGAGGCAGGGGTCAAGTGTGGGCTTTGCCCATGATTTTTTGGCCCAGTGGGCCATGGACATTTGCAAGGGACAGTGTACGGCCTTCTGTACATATTGTAAATATTTGTATATACTGTTTTTCAAATCGTTAACTATATCTGCATATTTCACAATATCACAGTTTGAACTCAATTCCTTTTGTCCTCACGTTCTTCCAGTGGGTAACAGGGTGTAAATGTACTGTTGTCGCATGCTTTTGTGCGTATGGTGTTGTGGGTGAGGGTTGGGGTGGGGGTGTTGCGTGCTGCGTGTGTGAGTCACTCGTTTTCCTCCCCCGCTCCCCTGTGTGCCAGGTGCAGTACTCACCGTGGTCGCCTCCGCCGGCCTTTAATATCAGTCGTGTATGAGGAGGTAGACCAGCATCGGCAGGACCTGCAGCTCGGGCTCCAAGGCATCCTGGTTCTTTGTTGACTGTCGAGAGGTGAGTGGTTTCCCTTCAAAGTCCTGTTTCCGCCGTGCTTTTCATGGTGTCGGTATCGCCGCAGAAAAGCTGGCGGATTGTGATAGGGTGGGCGGTACATTGTGTCCCGCCTGACTGTTGGCGGTGACCGTGGCGGTGTTTGCTGCTACCGCAGTGGCGGTCGGTGTGTTATAGTGGCTCTCTATGTTACCGGTTTCCGCCGTGGTCATGATCTCATTTTTGTTACCGCCGGCCTGTTGGCGGTATTACCGCTGCTTTAACACCAACCGCCAGGGTTGTAATGAGGGCCTTAGTTTACAGGGCTAACATGCGTAGGAGTGGAAAAAACATTAACAAGTTAAAAAGCATAGCCCCAAAAAAGGAAGTGTTCAATGTCCATTTGGCATTTAATTGACAGTAATGGGACCTTGTCTTGCAAGTGAATGTCAGAAGCTGTGAAAATGAGCAACTCATTCCAGAACAGTCAGCGTTCACCAAGGTGTCCCTCAAAGTTTGATCCTCTTCCCAACCTTCTTCAACCTCTACCCCAAACCACTATGAGTGATTCTCAAACTCTGGAATTCTTTTACACCTATGTGCAGACAGTACCCAAATATACTTGAAAGTTTCATCCCCAGAAGACATTGCCCTGCTTTCAAATACACTCTTAAATATTCGAACCTAGATGTCCAAACACCATTTAAAACTCAACCCAACTAAAAAAAGATTTTGTTTTGATTTTGCCTCTTAAAGCAAAAATGCCAGTACAAGAATGGACGACCAAGTTTCCTACCTTCTAAGGCTGCCCGCCATTGTCACAAGTGCCAGAACACTCAGCATCACCCTAGATAATCGTCTTAATCTTCACACTCTCATAGCAGCAATGGCCAACAGCGCACAACACCAAATTAAGCAGCTTTAGGGTATCAGACAACTGATTCCGTAACAAGACCTCAAAACATTGGTGCAGTCTCTCATTCTCTCTAGACTAGACTATGGGATTGTCCTTCTCTCAGGCATTCCCAAAGTTCACCTAGGCCCGCTGAGAGCAACACTACATGTTGCAGCACGCTTCGTCCTAGGTCTCAAGAAATGTTAACACATATTCCCTGCCCTACTAACCCTCGAATGGCTCCCCATTGAAGTGAGAGTCCAATTCAAAAATTGCTTGCAGTACACACAGAGTACCGCACTCCTCCTCACCCTCCCATCTAAACGAGAAACTAAATCTCCTGAGAAAACAGGGGTTCCAGAGATGCCCAAACACTGCTTCTGGAAACCCCCACATTCAGGTGATAACATGAATACATGAGCCAGTCTTTCTCTGGTAGCGCCACATGAATGTGGAACTCTTTGCGTCCCTCTCCATCTAACCACCTGGCTAGCAACCTTCAAAAAGGACCTCAAGCTCCTCCTATTTCACAGACATCTTGGTTAAGTTATCCTCGACCAGACTTTTTTTTTTTTTACTTTCTCCACTGTAACCTTATCTGCCCTTGTTAAAACTGTTCATATCATCTGCCCTATGGTTGTATTTGTCTCGTGGTAACCCTTGTATACATACACTGATGTAAAAGTTCAAGTTTAACTACTATTAATGTCACATTCTGTAACCTTGCATCCTGTGTGTTGTAAAACGCTCCAACACCATTGGGCCATGTTTATGCTACATAAAATTGCAAAAAATAAAAAAAGAATAATCTTCACTGGTTAAATTCTCTATTCCAGCCCTTTACCAGGATAATACTCTTACTGCTGCCCCTCATTGCTCACCCAAACAGTCTCCTGGAACCTATTTCCAGAATAAAGTCCCACTAGCAGCTACAGCCAACCATTAGTACTAGGGCTGGCATGGGCAGCTGCCCAGGGCACCACGCTTTCTCACTGCTATGGAGTCCCCCACCAGTCCATCACATTTAAATAGGTGTCAGTTCTACAAGTTCCAGGTGGGCAGCCCACCCCCTCCACTCCTTTAGCCTTGTACGCATGGTGCAGTTTGCAAGGCCCAAGGATGGGGCCTCCCTCTCCTGGGCTCTGTAGCCATGTGCCTTTGAGGCAAAATAACCTACTAATCCCTGGGGTGAGCTGCGTTACTGGAAGGTATTCCAGTTCTGTTGTAAGTATTTAAATTGCCCTTCTAAAGACAGACTTTGCTTGCATCTCTGTCTCTCTCTGCCTAATTTCTGCATCTGCATGATAACCGCGATGAGACCTGTGCTCGAAGTGTCCTTAAGTGTGAAGTAAGCCCTGCCCCTGCATGAATGAAAAGCAGGGAATCCCGCAGGGCATACAAAAAAATGGGAATGGCCTTGTATTATAATGCAGGCCTTGAAAAATCATAAAATTGTTACTAGACCTGCAGGTCAAGTAACTTGAATGATCTAATCGACCTAACTATAATGTACTTGACACATAAATGTGTCTCAAATTGTGTGAGCCTATGCAAATATTTTATCGAGTTGCCTTTTCCTTCATTCTCACATATAAACTGTTTTGTTTAGTTAAATAGACTAAGGCCCAGATTTACAAGTGGCCTGCTCCGCCAATTAGTCACTTTTTTTTTTTTTTTACACTTTGGAAACGCAGGCTGCTGTCACATATCTACAAGGCCACGCAAAGCCACTTTGCACGGCTTTACATGGTCTTGTATGCAGTAAGGCAATGGAGCGCAAGTCACTGCATTGCCTTGCTTTGTCAGGGAGGCATTTCCATGGGTGTTGCGTGGGTGTTTCCTCCAACACCCACGAATTTTGACGCATTCCCAGATTTACAAGGTTTTGTAAACCTGGGAAGACGTCAAAACCCTACGCCACTCCAAGGGTGGCAGAGAAGTGATGCAACGGGAGGAATCTCTTTATTTCGCCCCGTTTTTTTCCTATTTCTATGTGTGCTGCATTCTGCAGCACACATAGAGGAAAACTCCTCTTGGGATTGTTTTTGTGGTAGAAAGTGCCCCTTCCTGCACAAAAACAATTATTCCCGCAACGCAGGCAGCCTTACACCATGGTGCAAGGGTGCCTGCATTGGCGCACTTCAGCCATTTGTGCGCCAGCGCAGGGTAAAAGGACAGGAATGCGCCATATCTTCTATTTACCGCACATTCCTGACCTTTTCAGGGCAGGGCAGCAAGAAGGCTTGCAGCGATGCCCTGCGCCAAAACACTGTAAATCTGCGCTCCATGTATAATAAGAATCTAGCCCACATATAGGGTATACATGATCTGTGGCTTGCTTTAGTTTACCAACAGCATTACCTTCAGGGCAGAACTATTTCCCAGTTTATGTTTAAACATCACTTTCAATAAACATTTTTACTAAAGCATGATATGGTAGCACCTTCATTTACAGACAGTAAATTTCCAAGGAATGTCCACAAACCTACCCACTAACTTGCAGCTTTACTGATAAAACTATGTAGTGTATTAATAATCTGTGAAAACTGGGTTTCAGGAAACATATTTATCATTTGTACAACACTAAGTAAATTGTTCTTATTTGTTTTCATCCTATTAAAATATTTTTTCCAATCACACTGAACAAAAAAAAAAATGTTCATAGCTACTGAAATGTATATTGAAATGAATGTACAGTTGACAGTTATTTAAGTGTTGTGTGTTAGGAAAAACCCACCTACTCTTTCAATTCACAGTTTTCACAGCAGGTCAGACAGGTCACCTTAGACAATCCTGGAACTCTGCAATCAGAATGGAAAAAGACAAAGTGACTTTTGGCCTCGTCTCTGAACACAGAGCAAACGCAACAAGAACATGATTTAAAAGCCTCTTTTTCACTTTCTGACTGAACAGAACATCTGTTCAGTGTCAACTCGCCAGAAGGGGCGAGTAGGTCGTAAAAACAGCTCGACCCATAAAAAAATGACTCACCAAGCGCGTGGTCAAGTAGGTTTTTCGAGCCCTGTAATGGGTGCTGATCATGTTCCAATTAGATTAACAGGAGAGGAGCAGAAAACAGAGAGAGGTCATTTTTTTTTATTCTGGTTTTGTTTCTTTTTTTTTAAATGAGCATATGAATACAAAAGTAAAACAGAGTAACTCTAGGCGAGTAGAAGCATACAGTGTCTTTTCCTTTTCATGGATTTTACATGAAATGAAGGAATAATGAACAATTGGGTCTTCAACAAAGCAAGCAGAGATGATAAAATTGAGTTGGAGGAAAAGGGAAGGAGGGGTGACCCAACATCCATTATTAGCACCCCAAGGGTAGTACAATGAAATCTCCTGGTTACACTCATCTCGTGTAAGCCATCAATCCTTGTTTCACACATCTGACAGGACAGCACTAATCCGCAGCATCAGGCATGCTCACATCCGATATCCCTACTTCCCATGTTCAAGGGCACCGAAGGAGGTCTGGTGTCCTCTTTTGCTTTTCATACATGTTTCGAGGGAGAGGCAAATCTAAAAGGGTAAGACAAACTAAAGTAGGTAAGAGATGGGGGAAATGATAGTGTACCGCAGAGGGGATGAGATGAGCGTAAGGAACAGACAGCAAGAAAGAGCAAGACGCTGGAGGAAGGAGTGATGTGCATGTAAGGGCATAATTGGTGAGAGAAGAGTCTTGGTGGAAGTAAAAAGGAATAGCATGCAAAAGAGAGAAATGTAAAAGGGGCAGAATCCACACAAGAATATAAGAGGCATGGGGAGAGTGGAAGGGGGAAGGAGATCTAAAGTAACACAAAAGCAGTGGTTTAATGCACAATGATACCCCCACTTCTGCAGAATGTGATGATGGGCCCATGAGTCTCTCACATCTCACAGATATTCACTGGTTGTGGGGTGAATGGGAGCTTCCCCTGAGGGACTGGGCCCCACTGAATTGTTGAGTCCATCTGTGCTGCAGGGCCTGTGCTGTGTTCTGGCCCAAGAGGTGAAGTAAGGTAGGAGGCCAGGGGAGAAGAGCTGTGGATAATAGCAAATGTATGGGAGGGAAGGAGGGTAGAGGAGAAGAAGCAGTAAATGGGAGGGTAGAGGTGAGAGAGATGAAACATGAAGAGCATGGAGGGGAGGTGAGACAGGCAAAACCAGAGAGAAGAGGCTAAGGAAAATGGAAATTTGGAAATAAAGGGGGAGAATCGGTGATCAAAGTTGAAGATGATGAGAAAGGTGAAAGGCAGTGCTTTGATAGGGGAGGTAGCTGTAAGAAAAAAAGAACCATAAGGAGAACTTAAGTGGCATGGAGGGGGAATAGTGAGGTGGATATAAGAGGTCGGGCCAACCAAGAGCGGTTAAGAGGCTGGCAGAGAAAGACAAGAGAGAGGTAGAACTAATGAGAAGATTAGAGGCTAGAGAGACATGAAAGGTGAAGTGTACACAAGGTATATTATAGGTGGACATAACAGGGTCAGAATCAGTGAGTAAGTTAAGAGATAGTAAGAGAAATAAGGAAGTGTAGAGCATGGAAGGGAGGAGTGGTTATCAGAGAGGTAGATAAAGTGATACATGGTAAGTGGCGGGAGGCAAGGAAACAAAGTGGACAGGTGGACGTAAAGGGGACAGATCAATGAAAAAAAATTAGGCGGCTGAAGGAAGAAATGAGAGGTGAAGGGCAGTACATGGATGGTGGTTGTAGATGTAAGACGAGGCAGATCAAGAAACCTTATGAAGAAAAGAGGGAATTGTGAAAGCTGGATGTAGAAGGGCAGAATGAGTGAGAAAGGTGAGAGGCAGGGGAGAAGATGAGGTGAAGGGAGCAGCATGGAGGAAAGATGTGGATAGAAGAGGGACATAATCAGAAAGATAAGCAAAAAAGCTGTGGGGAAAAAAATTATATAAAAAAAATAATAAATCGCTGAGAGATCGATTTAAAAGGGGCAGAATTCACAAAATAAAGTTAGAGGCTAGGGAAGAAATGAGAGTAGAGCATGAAGGTGAAGAGGTAGTGTAAGAGGGGTTAACATCAGTGATAGAGGATTATAGGGTTCAGAAGGAAGGAAAATAGACAGAAGATGTAAATGGGGCAGAACCAGTGAAAAAAGTTATAAGGCTGGGGGAAGAGATGAACAGTGAAGGTAGTACATGAATAAGAGGCCTGCCTATATTAGGGCAGAACCAGCAAATACATATAAGCAGAGTGGCAAGAGAGGTCACAGAGAGAAGTGAAGTGGATGGAAAAGAGAAAACTCAGCAAGAGATAGTAAGAGGTTGGATGAAGACGTAGAGAGGCGTCAAAGGTAGATGTTGAATGTGCAAAATCAGCAACACACAGTTAAAGGCTTGGTGAGTGATGAGATGAAGAGTAGATGAGGGTGGTAGAGTTCGATATAAGAAGGGCAGAGTCAGCAAGAGGAGAAAGAAGAGGTGTATGCAACAGGGGCAGAAGCAACAAGTGAAGATAAAAGGAGAAGGCATAGCTCGATTTAGTATGGCAAATCCAGAAGAGAAGATAAAGGCTGGGTGGGGAGCGGAGAGGTGAAGAGCAGGCCGGGTAGGGAGATGTGGATGTAAGAGAGCCAGAACCAGCAAGAGAATAGAATAGGAGAGACTGGGTGGAATGATGAGAGGTAAAGAGTAGCACATGGATGGGTTTAGGGGAAGATGGATGCAAGAGTAGGAGAAACAGAGAAAAAAGGTGGGAGCCTCGGGGAGGGATGAGATGTTAAGAGGAGAGCAGTAAGAGTGTGGTGGATGTAAGAGGGGCTGAATCAGCAAGAGAAGATAAAAGGCTGGACATGAGGTGAGGTGAAAAGTCAAACCTGGAGGAGAATAGTAATTGTAAGTGGCAGAATCTGCAAAAAATCCTAAGAGTATGGAGGAGCGGTAAATATCTTTGAACTAGTGTGTGCTTCTAAGTACATTGAGCCTTCTGTATAAGTTTGCAAATCCCGGTCTCTTTATTTTCCACACAGAAAACGTGGTCTTAATTATGTGATGTGTGTTATCCTTTACACAGGTTTGTGATCATGAACCATTCTCAACATATCTGCAGAATTAAAGCCTGCACTCTGTACTCTTACTCCTCTTGACTTTTCTATTAAATTCTCTTTCTCAAACATCTGCTCCATAGAAATGTATGTACTTATTGTCTGCTAGCCAACTGACTTCTGACCGTTTCATGAGCTGGAAGTAGCATATCATGCTGTGCCAGAATGTTTATGTCTGATTCTTGATCACGAAGGTAGAGTAACCTTAAAATTACAAAATTATAGTGTACCATTTGTCAGTTTCCCATCCAGTGCTTAGGAATCAACTAGTACAACCTGAATTTAAAGTATTCCCTTGGTTTACCTCTAATCTATCTAGCCGAGAGGTCTCAAGCAATCCATCTCCACCCGTGCAATTTGGTGACGTTCTAAACGTAACTTGTGGAGTTCCTTGGGCTTCAGCTGTTTGTTCTTTATCTTTCCCGGTTATTCATACAATCCTCTGGCTAATTGCTGGTGTTCTATGCATTTTGATATCCAAATAATAATTTGATTAATTGATAGTCTGATCTCTACCCAAGGAAACATTTTTGAACTTGCACACAATCAGCTGCTTTCTGGATAAAAACAAATTCATGAAAACCTTATATCGAAACATCAAGAGTCCTCATATTTAACCCCTACAGTGCCCTGGATGAACTGGTCTCGCCCTCGGCCACGATCTCCGTTTGCCAAGGACAAGACCAGCTCGTCCTGCACTAGACTCACAGGGGGAGAGCACTAGTGCTCCCCCATGGCCCCCCTGCCCCCCCCCCCCCAGACAGGGATGGCAGGGGAATTGCTTCCTCTTCCACCCCTGCCTTCCTGCCGATGTCTGATGACGTCAGCGTGTGATCGCAAGCTGACCTCATTAGAGGCCACTCCCACCGCATTGGAAGCTCACTGCATTGGAAGCTCATCTTCCAACATGGATCGGAAGAGAAATGCAAAGCATTTCTCTTCTGATCCTGGGATGGGGGCAGGCAGGGCCACGAAAGGAAAGGCAAGGCCTTTCATGCCTCTGTGGATATTTCTGCAGCCCCATCGTGAAGCGATCGGGCTGCAGAAATGCCCACTAGGCAGCAGGGATTTTTTTTGTTTGTTTTTATGTATAAGGGGAGCGGCCCCTTTGGCAAGGGCCGCTCTCCAGGGGAGCAATTAATTATTAGGCCTTTTCTGCCCAGGACCCACTAGACACCAGGGATCATTTGTTTTTCATTTGGGGAGCGACCCCTTAGGCAAGGGTCGCACCCCTGGGGGGAAATTTATTTTAGGCCATTTCTGCCCCCCTTGGGGGAAGATCAGCCTATTTTAATTAGGCCGATCTGTTCCCAAAGTGGGGCAGAAACCGCTAGGCACCAGGGATTTTTGATTTTTTACAGATGGGGAGCTATCTCTTAGGCAAAGGCGCTCCCCTAGGGGGCATATTTATTTTAGGCCATTTCTATGCCCCCTTGGGGGCAGAAACCACTTAGGCACCCAGGAGGGTGGTGGGGGGGAGGGGTGTGTGTCTTTGTTTGCGGACATGGGGGTAGCCCCTTGGGCAAGGGTAGCTCCCCATGGGGACACATTACTGTTGGCTATTTTTGTAAGGTCCATCTGCCCTCAGCAGAAAGCCCACCAGGGAAGATTCTTTAAAAAAAAAAAGCAGAAGAGGGTGGGGATATGTCATGCCACCACCCCAAATGAATGGGGCCACACTTGTTCTGATGAGGCAATAACCCCTGATCCACTCAGGGGGGTGGGGGGTTGGGGGTGGACAAAAGGCTACTAGATTCCAGGGAATTAAAAAAATAGTGGGGTGGTGGCTAGCAACCAGTATGGGCATGGTTATGCCCCCTCTCCAACTGAAAGGGGTAATAGTCTTTCAGCTCTCCCCCGCACACTAAAACATCTTACCCCACGGCAAGCAGGAGGTCATTTGATTATTTTGGGTTTTGGTTTTACATTTGGGCCACTAAAGCTTGCCTAACTCTCAAAATCGTCCCCCTTGGAATGGTGAGGGCTGCACTTTTTGGACACTGCCATGTAGAAAAAGCTACAAGGCCTAGACACATCTGAAAACTAAACATCTGGGTGAGTCCAGGGTAGTGTGCTCCATACGCACCCGCACCATTTTGTTACCCACAATGCCCTGCAAACCTCCAACTTTGTTTTAAATCACTCATTTTTGTGATGCAACCTCCCGGAATCTGCAGGAATCCACATAATTCCTACCACCCAGCATTGTCTCATCTATACCAATAAAAATTCTGCCCCACTTGTCAGCCCAAAAACGTTTTTTTTTTTCTTTTTTCAAACTGCCCTTTTGGACCTGCTTTGATTCCCCCTCATTTTCAACATGTTTTTGGCTCTTCCCTTTCACAGGTACTTGGCCCACCTACACATGTAAGGTATCATTTTTATCGGGAGACTGAGGGGAACGTTAGGTGGTAGGAAATTTGTGCCGGTGATCCCACACACAAATGTGGGAAAATTGTGTTTTTTTTAGCTAAATTTCAAGTTTGCTGACAATTCTGGGTAAGAAAACACTGGGGATCCACGCAAGTCACACCTCCCTGGACTCCCTTGGGTTTCTAGTTTTCAGAAATGTCTGGGTTTGGTAGGTTTCCCTAGATGGCTGCTGAGCCCAGGACCAAAAACGCAGGTAGCGAAAACAGATATTTTTGATGTGTCCACATGGCGTTTTGGGGCATTTTCTGTCGTGGGCACTAGGCCTACCCAAACAAGTGAGATACAATTTTTACCGGGAGACTTGAAGGAAAGCTGGGTGGAAGGAAATTTTTTGAGGCTTGCAAAGTATTCTGGGTAACAAAACTTGGTGAGAGCCCCACAAGTCACCCCATTCTGAATTCTCCTAAGAGTCTAGATTTTAAAAAATTTATAGGTTTGCTTGGTTTCTCTAGGTGTCGACTGAGCTAGAGATCAAAATCCACAGCTAGGCACTTTGCAAAAAACATGTCCGTTTTTTTTGGAAAACGTGATTTGTCCATGTTGCAATTTGGGTTGTTTCCTGTCGCGGGCACTAGGTCTACCCACACAAGTGAGGTACCATTTTTATCGAGAGACTTGGGGAATGCTGGGTGGAAGGAAATTTGTGATTCCTCTCAGATTCCAGAACTTCCTATCACCGAAATGTGACAAAAAAGTATTTTTGTTTTTGCCTAATTTTGAGGTTTGCAAAGGATTCTGGGTAACAGAACCTGGTGAGAGCCCCATAAGTCATCCCATCCTGAATTCCCTTAGGTGTCTAGTTTTGAAAAATGCACTTGTTTGGGAGGTTTCCCTAGGTGCCGGCTGAGCTAGAGGCCAAAATCCACAGCTAGGCACTTTGCAAAAAACACATCAGATATGAATGTACAAATGAGATGTGTCCATGTTGAGTTTCCTTTCGGGGGCACTAGGCCTACCCACACAAGTGAAGTACCATTTTTATCAGGAGACTTGGGGGTTCACACAACAGCAGAACAAGTGTTATTGCCCCTTGTCTTTCGCTACATTTTTTCCTTCCAAATGTAAGAAAGTGTGTAAAAAAAGACGTCTATTTGAGAAATGCCCTGTAATTCGCATGCTAGTATGGGGACTCCGGAATGTAGAGATGTGCAAATAACTACTCCTTCTTAACACCTTATCTTGAGCCCATTTTGGAAATACAAAGGTTTCCTTGATACCTATTTGTCACTATTTATATTTCACCAAATGAATTGCTATATACCCGGTATACAATGAAAACTCATTGCAAGGTGCAGCTCTTTTATTGGCTCTCGGTACCTAGGGTTCTTGATGAACCTACAAGCCCTATATATCCCCACAACCAGATGACTCCAGCAGACCTAACGGTATATTGCTTTTGAAAATCTGGCATTGCAGGAAAAAGTTACAGAGTAAAACATGGAGAGAAATGGCTGTTTTTTTTACCTCAATTTCAATTTATTTTTTTAAGTTCAGCTGTTATTTTCTGTATGAAAACCTTGGAAGATCTACACAAATGACCCCTTGCTGAATTCAGAATTGGTTAGCTGTCTGGGATCCAGCGTTGCTTTCACACCCATTTCTATCACTAACTGGAAGGAGGCTGAAAGCACACAAAAAATAATAACAAACATTTGCAATGCAATAGGTCTCGCATTTGCTTGAGTTATAGCTATTGGCATTGTAAATGCATAACTGGACTTTTCTTGCCACATAAATTGGTCAACCCTGCCACATAATTTGGTGCTATCTGTCACATAATTCCAGTGGCCCTCCATAGAACTAAAGAGGTTCCATTTACTGCAGAGAGTCTTGCCCTGGTTACCACTGCGGAGGGTCTTGCCCTGATTACCTTTAAACATTTCTTAGATTGTTTTTAGTACTGTTTTCACATATGTTAATGGATGTGAGGACAGGAACCTGTGTCACCAGATGTAATGTATGCAGCCACACCTTCATTTTTTTGTGAAATGGAAAAGCACATGATGACTAATCTTGTTTTTAAATCTAGTGTGGTATTTTGAAATTAAAGTGCCGTACAAGGCACATCAATCAATTTGTTTGTATGGGAGTGTGTTTGCAGTGACTGTGTTTTGTTTGTAGGTGAAAGATAGCACTCGTCTGCTTTTACCCTAAATGCATTTATGTGCGTGAAAAGCATAGTCATGTAATTTGCTTTTTTTTAATTAACACCATATAGTTAGTGTATGTAGATTTAAAGGTAGTAAATTTTTGCAGTTTATTTGGACAAATTTCCTTTAAACAAAATATAAATGTTAAACATGCCGCTTTGAAGAGAAAAAGAGAAAGGTTTCTAGAAGTTGCATTTCAATCCCGCAGTCCGTTAGAATTTAAACATAGTGGAAAGAGGGGTTTAACATATTTTTCGTTATATATTAAAGGCTAAAGGTTTCAGAGGCTGAAATGATGAGGGCTGAGCGCAGCGTGAGCCCCGCTGATCACGTCAAGCAGAACATGAGCCGTTGAAGGACGTGCTCCAACCAGTGCTCGTGCATTTCCCACATCGCTGTCGACTTTCAAGCAATACAATTTGTGTTCTTGTGCAAACAAACACGATACTTGTATTTGCGTTATGCTTAAAGCAATAGAGTAAGCCTGACTATATCCTAGGATGTTAAAGCAGCCAAAACTGAACCCCAGGAAACACATTCAGTCTCACAAGCAACAAAGTCACATGCCCATAGGTTTTTGTTGTTTATTGCTTCCTAACAAATATTGTAAAACTTACCAAAACTGCATATCAGCAAGTTATCATGTGGAAAACTTTTTAAGCTATTTTTGGAAACACTTCTTTGTGACCTCTAGAGAGGATTGACACTGCCTTCTTTTTTTTTTTCAAATAAAGTTTCCTAGTAAATGCATTTTAAATCCATAATCGTTTTGAACTTTAACGGAAATTAAAGATGTGGTAGACATGTTTTAATAACACTACTGTGAGAATTTAGCCTTTACAGAACCTATAGTAATTGTAATGTGTTTTGCAGTCTCTCTCCCCTTCTTTGAAACCGGAGTCAGGATGGTGTCACATATGGCCGAGGAAAGAAGAGAATTTGCCGCTTTTTTTTTTTTTTTTTTTTTTTTTTTAATAGGCCAGCTGGAACAGATGAGCCAAAAGATTAGCATGACCATAAAGATTGTCATCTCCATTACTAGCTGCATGTTTTTTTGTCACAACGCCATACAGTAAATTTCCGAAAAACACAGGATGTGAAATCAGCAACCGAGACAAGAACCCTGATTCCTGGTTCCCATGACTGGTTCCTAAGACTAAAAGTCTACAGCAGCAGCAGCAATAAAGGCACATCTCTTTTTTTCTGTGTAGCTTAAACCGTCTGCACATTTTTATTGTTTGAGACTGTCCCACATCTTTTAGTTTTAACACATTTCACAACTATGCCGCGCTAAGCCAGCAACCATCAGCCTGTGCTGTTTAAAACGTAAAAACCCAGGAGATGAAGCACAATGTTAAAGCGCCTACTGTGGTCATACTACCACCAAAACAAACACATTTTGAGGGAAGTGTTCGTGCTTGGTGCACATTCAGAGTGCGGCGCTAAGCTAGTAACCATCAGCCAACGTTGTATAAAACTTAATAACCAGGGAGATGACACACCGTGTTAAAGTGGCTACTGCAGTTGTACTACCACCAAAACAAACACATTTTGAGGGAGTTGCTCTTGCTCAGTGCAAGTGATGAGTGCCTTGATAAGTCAGCAACCATCAGCCGATGTTGTATAAAACGTAATAACCAGGGAGAGGAAGCACAATGTTAAAGCACCTACTGCGGTTATACTACCACAAAAACAAAACACACTTAGAGGGAAGTGCTCGTGCTAGATACACGTTCAGGGTGCCTTGAAAATCCATGCCAAGGAACGCGGGAGCGAGGCAGAAGCAAGAGGGGGCAGAGATCCGACAAAGACCAAATGTGACCAGGATAACAGCCGGATTTATAGCCTTGTTTACAACTAAGCTAAACAGAAAGCAAGAATGCTCCGCAAATGAAAAGGGAAGCTTCCCTGTATTTACCTCCTTTGGAGTCCCATTACCCCGAGGGAAGATCTCAGATCACGCTATGGACAGCCCTCATAGTCCTTGGGCTCAACAGGCCGGGGAAGCTCTGTAATTCACGCAGGCGGAGTGAGGCAGAGGGCAGGAATGCCAGGGGCACTCTTCATTCGAAGCAGCGGTGAAGAGGGAAAGTAAGGGAAACAAGCATTTGCAATGCAATGGTGACGCGTTTGCTCGAGTTAGAGCTCATAGAGTTGGAAATTACTGACTGGACTTTTATTGCCACACAGACTGAAAATAACAAGAGGAAGAGAGCAAGCTGGCCCTGGAAAAGCCCCCCTCTGATGTAGGTTTATGTTTACAGCTGGTGGGGAGGAGGGACTGAACACACCCACAGTGCAAGGCAAACAGGCCAATACTGAAAGAAAAAGTCCCTTACAGAAGAGATAAGCAGGACACAGCGTAATTACACAGTACTTTGCGCTGCTCCCAAAGTGAAAAAAGGCAGGACAAAGAGGCAGAACTGACCACTAGCAAGCAAGGATTTTTGAAGGACACTGCAACTAACAAATCAAAACGCTGGAACTCACTCTATTGTATACTTTAGTGTACAGCAGGCCGACCGCTAACGCTCAACCTAAAAATGGGGTATGTCCCAGTAAAATGCCAAAATTTTTTGAAAAATGTGGTTTTCGGATTCAAGTCTGCCTGTTCCCGAAAGCAGGGAAGATGGTGACTTTAGCACTGCAAACACTTTGTTGATGCCATTTTCAGGGAAAGAACCACAAGCTTTCTTTGGCAGACCTTTTTCCCCCCCATTTGGTTTTTTAAAAAAATACAATTCTCTCTGTATTTTGGCTAATTTCTTGGTCTCCTCCAGGGGAACCCACAAACTCTTTGTACCTCTAGAATCCCTAGGATGTTGGAAAAAAAGAGGACGCAAATTTGGCGTGGGTAGCTTATGTGGACAAAAAGTTATGAGCGCCTAAGCACAAACTGCCCCAAATAGCCAGAAAAAAGGCCTGGCACCTGTGGGGGAAAATGCCTGGCAGCGAAGGGGTTAAGGAACCTGATACCATATACAGTTCTCCTTTGTGGCCTGTGGGGCTAGGCCAACAAGCAAACACATCTTGGATTCATTTTCCAAGTTCACCTCTTCGTGTCTGAACAGTGTCTCATCTTCTTACATTTACTACATAGCTATGCAACACAAAATCATGCATTTTCACCCATCACTGCTGCCAAGCTGTTGCACAGCCAATTTTCTTCTCAATCAGATTACACAAACCCTCTGTCTTGAATTTCCCACTTTTTGCATTTAGTACCATTCAGATCATTAAAGAACAGCGGTAGGAGACTCATTTGAGGCTGCCTCAAATGCTTTATCATTTGTATTCACCTTTCTGTATTCTGTTTCCCCATTACCAAACAATCTACCCATTTGCCAATCTGCAGTGCATAAAAAGGCCCTCTCTTTCTACAGCACCATATTATTTTTTATATTCATTTCAGAATCCTACGCTCTGTGACGGCTATTCTTCTGTGCCATCCTAAAATTAAAAGCGAAAATATTAGTGGTATATCCTTCTCCTTTTAAGCTGGACAGGACTGGAAATATCTCTTGAGCTATGGTGCTTCATAAATATTCTGGAAACAAAATTAAATTGGCCTCTACATTAGAACCATCTGCACCTTTCATTTGGAAATACCTTAGTGCCAGGACACCATTTTGGTGTGGTATTTCATTCATCTTTTTCACTATATCAACAACTAAGGAAATGTGCATAAACTGCACCTTTTGGTGTACTTTAAGAAAAAAAAGCAGAGAAAAGGGGAAAGTGAAGAAACCCAAATATCTTGTAAAAGTAGTTTGAATGCCTATTAGGTATCTGCCCTGTGTGTTTTACCATGCATCATTTGTCAAACACGGTTCAATAAACTAGAGAGATATCTGCTACACACTAGTTATATTGTCCGAAAGGGTATTCAAATACTATTCAGCAGGATGTTGCATACAGTTCCTCTGTCCATGCTAACAAAGACAGCTGGATCACTGAAAAGTGCAGAATGGCAATGGGCAGGCCTGGGAAAACACAGGATGATGTGCTCCTTTTACCACAGGAGTGATAGTGAGGCCTGGAGAAATTGCTTCTTTTCAACAGCTCAGTTAGAATTGGCATTGTTTGGGAGGTGGGGAAAAGGTGGAGAGTACAGGAGAAGGGGGCTGCAGAGGGGAGCTGACTAAGTGAGGGGATCATTCCACAGAGTACATCAATGCACATGGAGTAATCAACCAATCATCAAGCTTATGTGAGTAGGTGGCCAGTACTTCAGAGAGGCAAATCTTGTACTGTTGATTGGAAGGACCAAAAATGTTTGACTGGGTAGCCTGAGACATGACTGAAATCATTTGTGGATGATGTAAGTAGTCTTTTAAGGGCCTTGCATTCAATTATCTCTTTAACCAAGATCCAGTATGCAATTTGGATACTACTACTTAAGCTAAGTCAAGCAGCATGGGTATGGACCCTTCACAATTTGGAAGGTGTCTTCTAAGATGTTAGTAACACGTGACTTAAATCTTTAAAACTGCAAATCTCAGGGATTATGGAAGCTTTGTTCTGAAAGTCAAACACCACCTGCCCCAACATATTCCACATTGCTAGAGTTCATTTTTGTGTAGGGAAAACTGCACTGAGTCTGCTATAATAAATCCCTCTTGTTTTGTTGCTTTAATTTACTACTGGTCTGTTTAGCGACTGACTCCCAGTATAACTTTCGGCAGATTTTGCCCTGGATATAAAATTGATGTCCCCTTTTAGCCATTTCATCTTTTATAGCCTTAAGTTAGTTCAGCTCTTTGCATCTCTTAAAATGGAGTTCAAGAGTAATTGCTGTGACTAGGTGCTCAATTCATGGGTGTGGTCCAGCTTTTGGTGCTCCTGACTGCCAATATATTGGTCACCCCACCTGTGCATGTCATCTGCGCCATCTCACCCTCTCATCTTCTGCAATAAGTGTTTTCTTTTGTTTGCTGGAGCACTTACAGGTCACTCATCTGAGCCAAAATGTATCCCTTTGTGTTGATGCCTTAACCTTGAACTTCACTGGCAACAGAAGAATTAGGGAGCCACCTGAAGAACAGCTCAATAGCTCTGGGACAATCTGTCTTGAAATTGTAATCATGCACTAGCCTAGCTTTTCAACCCAGTTTGATGTATTGTATTTCCACATAAGAGCTTTAAAATATTTGTACTTATTTTTTTAGGATTACTATTTGGAGCCATCTCAGCCATATCTACACTAGATAAGTAGCTTCTTGTAAAGCTGCTTCAACAGTGCAATAAAACTAATGGTCAACTGACTAGGATGTCACATCTAACGCAAATTAGAGGAGCTTCGCATATTCCTATCCTACCCACAAATCGTAGTAGACATACTAAACATTGAGACATGCAGGTGCTACCAGGGTGCAATCAGTTAATCCAGCATATGGACAGGAGAATATAAATGCATGAACAGGTGGGACACCAGAGAACTAGATGATCAGCATTTACTTTAGGTTCACATACCTGGTCTGATGCCGGGTAGTTTGAGAATCAAGGATCTGAGTTATTTACATAAATGTTTTTTAGCGGTGGGGCGGAGAGTATCCTCACACAGAACGAGGTCTTCCGCAGGCGCAGACTACGAAGAGGCATCGCGTGCCTCTAGAGTATGTGCAGCCCCATGCTGCCCGCGGGTACAGACACTGCCGCGAGGGTGCTGCTGCCCGAGAGAAACGCCCAGAGCCGCCCCTTTCCCCAGCCACGCGGCCGCAGTGCAAGGGCAGGCTGCTGCGGCCGCGACAGTGCTCACATGCACAACAGCAAAAAGAAATGCACTGGGTCGCCCCCTCTTCCCTGCAATAGTGTCAGAAAGGCCTGGGAAGGCCGCGACACGGCCCGCAGCGCAAAAGACTGCTTCGGGCGCGTGAGAAGGGTAAAGGTACTGCCACGCACCGAGAGGAAAAAATACACATGTGAACCGCCCAGTGCCCTCCCGTTCGGCCACTTGCCTGCCTCCACGCCGCGATGCTCTTTTGGAAGCAAGAAAAAAAAAATAACAAGAAAAGAAAAAGTTGCACCTCTGTACACCGGGAATCAGCAGGCAGCCTGGCTCCAGCCTCTGTTTCAATCAACGAGGCCGGAAAGAGGAAAGACTGTTTGTAATCTTAAAACAAGCGCCACAGTGGCATCTAGTGGCCAAAGATAAGTACTGCAGCCTTTTCTGTGTTAAATGGGAAACAAGCATAGGGCAAAGCAAATTGACAGCAGCACCCCAGAAGGTGACTGCGCCAGAGCAGCAGTGCACCCATGGACTGATACGGCACAGAAGAGAAGAAACGACGTATGCAACCACTAAACAGCGGAGGAGAAGACTGCAGCTGCCCCAGCCAAGCTGCAAAAGTAGGAAAAAGACACAAGTGCCACGTGAGGCACTACGAGAGCACCCATGGCTCGCGCAGCCCCTGTCAGCCGTCCGCTAACACCGCCGAAGTGCCACAAGTCCTCAGCAGTGATAGACATCACCGCAAGATAGGAGCGGGACATGCCAGGCGTCAACAAACGACTCCCAGAAGGAAAACAGACAATGTCAGAGGTGCACAGAGGGCTGCACTAACGAACCTGACAACACGGGCAGGAGCCCGAGAAGATGGACAGAGCCCCAGAGAGCATGATGGAACACCCAGGAGATGAGGCCGTGCCAGCCGGCCACACCGTGACACAAGATAGCCACCATTGGCCCATCATACAGCAAGTGGAGAGAAGCAACTAACCCTGCAAAGCATGCCTAGGCTCAAGCAGGACCTAGTGTTGAGATGGTTCTGTCTTGAGGCGCAAGAACTGCGCCCTCTAATGAAGAGGAGGCGGGAAAGGAAGTGACCCACCATCACTGCCCTGCAGTGGGCCAGAGACTGATCAAGGAGTATCCTCCCCCACACTGCCTCAAGATGGAGTTGGCAGTGACTCACAACAGGCAAGTGGAGAGTCGCACACACTGAGTGGCAAACTGCCACCCACCGCAACACTGAGAAGACGCCTAGTCCTTGGACAGGACGGACATTCAAAAGGTCCACACAAAAGGAAGGCAGGTAGCCAGACGCCACAGCAAAAGAGAAGAGAGCGTGACACGACACCATGCTGTGAAGAAGGAAGAGAGGAGATTGTGTGACAACACCTGTCACACTGAAATACCTGACGACCACAGAAGTACAAAAGCGGAGGATCACATGTTGGAGGGATGGAGGACTCATGCCACAAGGGAAGAGTGCACCCACAGACAAGACATCCACCGGGGTGCAGCACCGCCATTGGAGAAAGTTCAGCGGGCGTACCAAATGTAAGATGCCTGCATGCGCAAACCACGTACTTGCCCCACTCTTCGCAGTGCGACCGTCCAAACCACCTGGTTGAAGCAGATGGCATCACTGCTAGCATCTGCACATGAGGAAAAGAAAGACTGCACTAGCTATGGCGAACTCCCTGTAGTCACCCTCACTCCAACATCAATCACTCGTTGTCCAGGTCACCAAATGGCAAGCACCATCACTGCCTTGTGCATCACGGTATCTATCAAAGGAGAAGGTAAACAACAAGACTGGAGTCCTACACCATAGCTATGATGCTCTGAGAAACCAGTAAACCAATGACCACCTGCTCACCCTGCCTGTATCATGCTCTCGGTGGCAAGAGTGAGTTGTGACCTGGACCCATCTACCCCTGTTATTGCACGAGTGACTAGGCAGTGGCTCATCGGAGGTCTTGCACCTGCCCTGACCTGGCTCATAAGCAGCCCCAGCGCAGACCACAGTCACGTGGCAACCTAAACAAGGGGCCTCCCCTAGCGCAAAAGAGGGACTTGACATTGCCCCTGATGAAGTCGAGGATAGATCAAGGCTGTGCAATGGAGACTCCAACAGGACTGTCTTCAGTGAATTAATACGATACCAACTAGACACCCTCCTGGCAATGTGAGAGACAATTGCCCTGAAACCGTCTGAGAGCCCACCTATACCTGGTCCATGTTGGCAAGTGCCCTGACTACGAAACATCCACCCTTGCGGTTGCATGAATGACTTGACCGTGGCTCCTGTCGGAGAGCCTGCATCAGCCTGCAGATGGACCCCCACACAGTCCAGCACAGTCCACGCCGGTCCCTTGCAACCCCATTAAAAGGGCCTCAGGGAAGTTCCAGAGTGAAGAATCCACAAACGAGAGGTGGTCTGGAAGCTGCTCCACTGACAAAGTATCAGGATTGGCCAAGGCTTCATAGGAGGACTTCACACCATCACAGAAACCATCAGTCTTCAAGGGATTGGCCTTCATGAAGCCAGGATGTCTCAAGAAGTATATTTGCAGCGGACGCCACCAATGCTCCTGATACACCCAATTTTAACAAAGTGAACTGTATACACCAACAGCCTCGCCAAGTGTGCCGCAGGACTGACCCACAGTGCAAGAGTGGACACTGAACTAACCATCTGACTGTGACTGAGTCTGGACTTTATCCACACAGTGTTCATGCCCAGCTGCACCTGGTTAAATCATCGACTCGTGCGGAGGTGTCCAGGTGCTCCCAGCTGCACCTGTCCACTGCAATAATGCGGCCTGCCTTTTTCGAGGCAGAGAGACTGATGGTGGTGTTTAGTTATTGTGTTTTCTTTTACAGGTTGAACTTTGTTTTGTTCCTCAATAAAGTTTGGAAGGAATGTAGTGTCCTGCTGGACACGTTCCAGTGTTCCACCAGCCACTCGTCTGAGGGCTGGCTTTACACACACACCCATCCAACACAGGCGTCACCGATCAGGTGACCCTGCCAATAAAAAGGGCCGGGCACATGTGTCCGTGGCCAGTTAACAGAACCCTAACCATGTGTCTGCATCACCTCATTTTAGTAGTGTGAGGGCCTTGGGCCCCCAACACTAGATTGGTCAACGCTTTCCCTGCATTCATTTGAACAGAGATCGGGCAAGCGTTAGATTGGGGAGTCACGCTCTGATTGGATGGTTCTGATAGTTGATAGGGTTGTCCCAGGCAAACGGGACAGCTCTATAACACTGGCACCTCTTTCAGTTTCAGGAAGTGCTACAGTGCAGCTCTGAAAGCTCTGTGTTACAGAGCGTTCATGGAGTCTGTGGAAAATGTATATACAAAGGAACATGGAAGCTAACGGAGACAAAAAGGGAAGTGGGAACTACTATGAGGGAAGATGGGAGTAAGAATCCTTGAAGCCCCTAATAAATTGGACTGATGAGGGAACCTAAGGGAGGGGCATGAGGGAAGATGGATAAGGCGGAAGCTATAGGGGAGAGTGGATGATGATGAGTGTTTTTGAGGGTGAAAATAAAGCAAATGAAATATCTTTTTTGAGTAAAAAAGTGCATTTGTTTAGAAACTGCCAAGCCTCACTGCCCATTGACAATGCCATTAGTGAACTAAGTGGTAAGTCAGTTATCATGTGCACTTTATATGTGGCCAAGATTCTTAATGTGCCAAGAGCAAGGATTGGCGGTAGGGCAGGCTGATAGCCTGTGCCTGCAGCCTGCCTGCATGAGAGGAGAAGCGCAGTGGAGATGGAGGCGGCCGCGACGATTCAGGTAAGTTTAAAAAGAAAAAAAAAATCACACCCCCCTCAAACCCTGTGCCACCCCGCACCCTGTTACCACCGCGAGCCGCTCCTGTGAGAAAGGAAGCACTTCAAAATGAAATATTTAAATGGGGCACACAGTATGTCAAGCAGAGAACCTGATATTGAGCCCAGGCTTTCTGGTTTAAAATTGTGTAATTCAGGCCCTAGATGGGTATCTCTTTGTCTCTTCTTTAAATCAAAAGTTAATGCCATGTCTTGAATTCTTGGCATAGCATGGCAGGGAGAAGCCACACAAAAGCTTGGCTAGTTTTGGGCTCGAGGTTCCAGCTGGATATCAAACTAAGGCACAGCCACGTATCTGGGTCGAGAATTCAGTAGCTCAACCACCTCTTGGAAACAAGTCCTGGAATCCTAGGACAGGCCCTGGACTGGGTCATCTCGTTCCTCTCTGACAGAACCCAGAGAGTCCACCTCCCTCCCTTCCACTCAGAACCCACCGAGATCATCTGCGGCGTACCCCAAGCATCCTCGCTCAGCCCAACCCTCTTCAATATCTACATGAGCCCCCTCGCCGCCATCGCACGCAAAACACAACATCAACATCATCTCCTACGCCGACGACACCCAGATGATACTCTCCCTCACCAAAGACCCAACCACCGCCAAAACCAACCTACAGGAAGGAATGAAAGACGTCGCGGAATGGATGAAGCTCAGCCGCCTAAAACTAAACTCAGACAAGACGGAGGTCCTCATCCTCGGACAATCCCCATCCGCCTGGGACGACTCCTGGTGGCCCACGGCGCTGGGCACCGCACCAACCCCCTCGGATCACGCACGCAACCTCGGGTTCATCCTGGACCCCCTCCTCACAATGACCAAGCAAGTCAACGCCGTCTCGTCATCATGCTTCAACACCCTACGCATGCGCCGAAAAATCTTCAGTTGGATCCCCGCCGAAACCAGAAAGACAGTTACCCATGCCCTCGTCACAAGCCGACTGGACTACAGAAACACCCTATACGCAGGAACCACCGCCAAGCTTCAGAAACGTCTGCAACGCATACAGAATGCCTCCGCACGCCTTATCCTCAACATTCCTCACCACAGCCACCTATCCGCCCACCTGAAACACCTGCACTGGCTCCCCATCAACAAGAGGATCACCTTCAGGCTCCTCACCCACGCACACAAAGCACTCCACGACATGGGCCCCGAATACCTCAACAGCCGCCTCTCGTTCTACACGCCCACCCGTCAGCTTCGCTCAGCCAGCCTCCCCTCGCCACCGTCCCACGGATCCGCAGAACCACCGCTGGAGGAAGATCATTCACCTACCTGGCAGCCAAAGCATGGAACTCCCTCCCCGCTCACCTAAGAACTACCCAGGACCATCTTGCCTTCAGGAAACTCCTCAAGACAAGGCTATTCGAGCAGCAGTAACTCCCCCCCCCCCTCTCGGGTGAGTAGCGCGCTCTATAAATGGACTGATTGATTGATTGAAGTGCGATTGGGTGACACATAAAGTAAAGTGGGCAATGGGTCCTGATAGAACCATTGTTAGGAAAGTAAGGAAAGTACTAAGGATCACTAGGCTGGAGTAGATGAGGGTGACACAATTAATTTAAGATTGGGGATGTGTTGGACTTGGCCCTCTCTGTTGGAACATCCCCAAATTTTTGCTTTCGCTCTCCTGTTTTCTGAACCTGATTTGTGTTGGCTTTTAGGACTCTGTGCACTTTACCACTTCTAACTAGTGATAAAGTGCTTGTGCTCACTCCCTAAATTATGGTAACATTGGCTTACACCTAATTGGCACTTTTAATTTACCTATAAGTCCCTACTAAAGTGCAGTATGTGTGCCCAGGGCCTCTAAATGAAATGCTACTATTGGGCCTGCAGAATGGATTGTGCCAACCACTTAAGTAGCCCTTTAAACCTGTTTCAGGCCTGCCATTGCAGCCTGCATGTGCAGTTTTCAAACTGTCATCTCGACCTGGCAAAATAAACAATTTTCTAGGTTTAAACCTCCCCTTTTAATACATATATCACCCCTAGGGTATGCCTTAAACAGTCCATAGGGCAGGATGCCGTGTATTTAGAATTTGGACATGTACTTTTAAGTTTTACTTGTCCTAGTATTGAAAAACTCCTAGCCTCACTGGCTATTACATAAGATTTGTTAAGGGCTATGACCATAGATGCTCCCTTAATTGAGCTGACTTTGAAGAAGCAGCCCAGATTGGTGATCCGGACAGAGGCTTGTCACAAAGCCTTTGATTACCTCAAAGTAGCCATGTGCACAGCACCTGTACTCAAGGCACCTGACTTCTCCAAGCAGTTTTTTGTGCAAGCCGACACTTCAGAGCATGGCATGGGGCAGACTTAGCACAGATAAAGTACGAAGGCCTAGACCAACCGGTAGTGTTCATTAATAGGAGCCCAGTTCCCCGGGAACAGAGGTGGAGTACCATTGAATGAGGAGCTTTTGAGATTTTGCTGCGGTCTGGGCAAATAAGAGGTTGAGACTATATCAGGTCTGCATTCACTTTCTGGTTCAGAGAGACCACAGGCCCCCCAGATAGCATCAGAGGGCTGGTGGTCTGTCTGAACCAGAAGGTGAGTCCAGAACTGGTATGGTCTCAGTACTCATTTGCCAAGACCACAGCAAAAGCTCAAAAGCTCCTCTTTCAATGGCAAATGGCTCATGCTATCTGAATGGGCAGTGTCCTGCCCCACACAAAGAACTGCATGCCTCCCCCGTAGTGAGTCAAGAGCCAGGGCAGGGACGGAGAACCTCTGTTCACTTCAAATATCTTTCTTTGAAGTCTCCCCCACTCCACACGCACAACTGGGCATAAGTACTAGACCTTTGACATCACCAACTCAGTACACTTCTGGACCTGTGGATACTCTGCCTGGAAGAAAGACTGCTGTGCTGCTTCAAGGATTCTCACTCTGCTGAGCTGCTACTCTGCTGTACTCCTGCTTTTCTGTACTAACCTGCTGCCCTCTTGCCTGGGAGTGAGAATTACTGGACCTGCATCTCTGCATCCCAGAACCAAAGTGACTGCAGGGCTTGTTAGCTTGCCTCCTGTTTTATGAAGATTCAGGGAAACAAAAGACTTCCCACTCACCTGCTATAGCTTCTGGACCCGTCTTCAACATGCTCCTGACCCCCAAGAGGCGCCTCTCCATTCTTGGGTCTTTGGAAGTGGTTTTCTCCTCTACAAGTCAAGCTTTTGGGCTCTTTGAGACCAGAAAAGCGTCCTGTTTGCTCCAAAACCTCATAGCTTGCCTCAAAAATCCAGTCCGAGTTGTCGCAAGTTTCGTCTCTTTGCACAGCAAGCATCACGGCTCGCAAAGGCGAGGCTCCAGCTCACTCATCTGCTACTCCCGGCCAACTCTTCGCTCCTGCGGATGACCCTCAGAGATGCTCTCCCTGCTCCCGGTGAGCTTTTTTCCTGTGAATGGGACTCTTAGCCCAATTCTTGAGAAGGTAAAACTTCAGCAAAACTTACCTGGGACTATATCCGACCCATGCTTTATTGTGGTTGGTCTGAACTTTTGGATTTACCCCAGTTTAGTGCAACCAGATATTCCCGTTTGGCAGTTTATGCTTCTAAGCATTATATTGCATTTTAGTTGAAAAATTCATGACGCATTTTCTACTTATTGGATTTTTGTTGTTTTGTTCATAAAATTAAATTCTATTTTGCTAGCCAAGTGCAGTACCTTTTTGTGTGTGTTTTCACTGCTTTATTGTTTGAAGTGTTGCACAAGTATTTTACACATTGCCTTTTAAGTTAACCTTACTGCTCTGTGCTTAGACAGGGTGCATAATTCTGCCATCCAGAATCCTAATTTCTAACAGGGACAGTGTCTGGTGAGACGGTGGGACGGTGCCTCTCATGATGTGTGGCAGTTGGTGATGTATTGTGTTATGGTTTGGCTGATAATGGGTACTGACTCCCGCCTGGCCTTGTTGGCGTACCCTGAAGCCTGCAGTGTTTTTTCCTGCTGTCTTTCGAGTGTGTCTCAAATGCTGACTGACAGTGAGATCTGGCTGGAATGTGGTGAGGTCCGGCTGGAGGGTGGGCCTCAGGGTCTGACTAGTGAAACTGAGGTCTGGCCTGCAAATCCTGACATTCAGTTGGTGGGAGCAGAGGTCCTTCTTAAGACAGCAGAAATCTGGCATATGACTCCGAAGTTTTGCCTTTTTGCCTCTGAAGTGCAACTGGAGTCACGCTGGTGTAGTTTGAGACCCTGTCGAAGGGACAGGAGGTCTGATAAGTGGGTGCAAGGTCTAGCTGGTGAGCTCTGACATCTGAACAGTGGGTGCCAAATTGTAGCTTGTTGGGTTGAACGTTAGATTGGTATGTACAGATGCCTGGTTGGGATATGCTAGGTCAAAACCAGCCGTTCATTGTTTGTGCTCCTTTCCAGGGGGAGCAGGCATGGCTTTTTGGACTGAACTGGTTATTCTTGAGCTGTACAAAGGCTAACTTTTATATGGCTAGTTTCTGTCTGTATTGGCATAACAGGTAAAAAGTGGACCAGAATCTGGCTGGAGTGATTGCCAGTGGCTGAGACTTTGCAAGCATTTCACCTATCACCTTTTTGTTTTACTGAGTGTAACACTGTAAGTGTGATAGGAATACCAAGATGTACGTCCTTTGGTTGCTTTACCACAACACTCAAGCATTATTTCACCTATAAGGCTGAACTAGGCCAAAATGTGTCTGGGATTGCTTGTGTTCCCGGTCGGAGGAAACTTGAGCTGTCAGTTTGCTGGACTGTTGCACTAGAGCGGGACCAAGAGCAATTTGCACATAGAAGGACTCTGTATTGGCTTAGTAGATGAAAAAAATGGACTGAAATGTGTCCCTGAGCGATTACTAGTGATTAAGCCTTCTGCAAACATTCTACCCATGTTCTTTGTATTTTCTTTGGTATCCTGAGGCTTGGCCTGTGAGTCCATCAACTTTGTTAATTCTGGAACCTATCCGGTGTGTCATGAGGCCTCACAGATGTGTCCTGAGTCTTGGGAGGTGAGGTCTTGCCTCTGGGTGGCAGAATCCAGCTGCTGGGTGATGAGAATTAGCTCATGATTGGCAAGGCCTGGTAATGTTGTCAAAGTCTGACTTGAGGGTAATAAGTTTCAGTAGGTAAATCACAAGTTCTGTCTGGTAATTCACCAGTCTGGTTGGTATGTCTAATGGGCTTGTGGTTTGGCTTGAGGTCTAGCTGGTGTGTCCTGTGGTTTGGCTGGTAGAAGCTGACATATGAGTGTTAAATCTCAACTTTTGGCTAGCTGATGGGAGCCAAGGTCTGACTAAGGTGGAGTTACAGCTGGTGGGTCTTGAACTCTGAGTGGTGGGCTCCAATGTTAGAGTGGTGAAAACTGATGTCTGGCTGGTGGGTTCTGGCATATGGGTGACAGCTGCTGAGGTCTGTGAGAACCAGGGTCCTACGGTTGGAAGCTGAACTCTGGTTTATCTACACTGTGGCTCTCGAGGTCTGCCTGATGGGATGTCCACTCTTGCTGTTGTGTTCTTATGGCAGGATGGAACGACTTGAGGATTAGACAGAGTGTTCTGAGGTCTGGCTGGGGTGTGCCAAATGGTAAATTCTGATGTGAGGCTTTTGGGGACCGATTTCAGACTGGTAGTTTCATAAATCAGGCTGCTGTGTTCATAAGTTAGCCTTGTGGATCCCGAAGCCTTGCCTGTCTTCCATAAAGCCTGTCTTATTTGTTGTGTAATGTGGTGAGGTCTTGCTGAAGGGCAGAGATGTCGTGCAGAACTATGGAGAGGTCCTACAGGAGTGCAAATATGTCTAGCTTGTGAGTGGAATGTTCATCTGGTTGGTGGAGAAGTCAGGCTGGGAGGTGGCAGTGAGGTATGGATGGTGAATGGTAAGGTCTTTTTAATGTGTGTCATGTGGTCTGCCTGAGGTTCTGCAAGATCTTGTTGTTCAGTGGGGATGTCTGACTCATGGATGATGAAGCCTGGCTATTGATTGCAGGGTGTGACAGGTGAGCTCTGATGTCTTAATAAGAGCGAAAAAATAAATCTGGTGGATTTTAATGTTAGGCTGGTGAATTTCGATTTCTGGCTGGTATGGTTTGTTATGATGTTGCTGAGTTCAGATGTAAAGCTGGTATAACCTGTGGTTTACAAGGTATATCCTGTGACCTGATTTGCGTGTTCTGAGGCCTGGCTCTTATGTCCTAATGATTGGCTTTTGTGTTCTGGAGCCAGGCTTGTGAATCCTGAGATGTGATTTATGCTTTAAGCATTATCACTGGTAGATGTAGTGCTATGGTTAGTGGATGGAAATACCCGACTGTTGTCTGGGGAGTTCCAGGTAGTTCTGGCTAGTGGGAGTGAGATGTTCAGCAGGTAGGTAGTGAAGTCTGCCTTCTGGATTGGGAATTATGCCTGCTGGGTGTTCTTGGTTTGCTGATGACTGATGGCATCTGGCTGCTGTTTGCAAGGCCAGGCTGGGGGGCTGTGCGTCCTGGATGTTGAGCACTGACATAATAATAATGGGTGCGAAGAACCAGTTAGTGATTCTGATGCAGACTAGTATGTTTCAATGTCAGGCTGCTAACTTCGGTTGTGAGGCTGGTGAGTTAATGTGTCAGGCTCTTAGAACCTGAGATCTGGCTGATATGACCTGTGGCCCAGTGCTGCACCCTAATGCTTAGCTCTTTTATCGAGGCCTGTCTTTTGTATTTTTAATTCTGGTTTGCGTGTCCTGAGATGTGGCTGGTAGGTGGAATCATACAGCTGGTGAGTGCAGATGTTTATCTTGACTATCAGGTAGGTGGTTAATTCTAGCTGGTGGGTGGTGTGGTCTGGCTCATGCGTGATTACATCTGGCTATTGTTTTCAAGGTCTTTATGAAGGGCGGTGTGCTCTGACTGTTGAGCTCAGACATCTTAATAGTGGTTTCCAAGATCCAGCTGATGGATTCTGATGTTAGGCTGGTCGGCGTCTATGTCAGGCTGATAAGATCTGATACCAGGTTGTGAGATCCTGTTGTGAGGGGTGGCATAGTGCAGACAGAGGCTCTTTAGCCACAACTTTAGGGAGATGAGATTGCTTGTCATTGATGTCAATACGAAACTAAGCCAAGAACAACCTTTACTGCTATTGACTGGTAGGGTAGTGAGAGCGAGCATTCACAGGGTGCTCAGTGGGGTATTGTGGGGTGCTCGAGCTCACAACTCAAGTATCAACTAACAACAGATGAAATAAAGGTAATGTCCAGTCCAAGTAAGAAAGTACTTCAATCACACAATTGTACTAAATTCAAGACAATTGAATAACATTCAGAAGTCTGTGATTTTGGGTGCAGTCTCTTTTAGATGTTGCACCATCCCCTCCCTCTGTTCCCTGCCAGGTGCTCTCACTGGGTTTTTACCACCTCTTTCCACTAAGTGTAGTCTAAAGTAGGATGGATCTGGCTCAGGTGCAGTTGGATTCCCCCCGTTTAAGAAATGTGTCTTTTATCTTGCCCCGTCTTGTGATTGGTGAGTTCTTATGAGACCTTTTTGCTACCACCGTGAACTCAAAGTGCTCTCCACACACCCAAAAATGCTGCAGAGAACCAGCAAGTCTTTGTTAGAGTTCATTAGAGCAGGATGCAGGCTTTGGTCAACAGCTCGTCCACCCAACCTTTCCTTTAAGGTTGTGGTGCAGTTTGCTGTGTTGATGGAATTGAGGATCTAAACAAGCGATCCTGGGTGGCGTAGCTCCGTCAAAGTAAGTGCATGCATTCCCAAATGGTTGCGGTCCCATCCGGACTGACAGTAGGTGCAGGGAGTATCCTCCTCAATCAGTAATTGCAGTCCTCTTTCAGACCTTCTGTTCTGCAGATGCAACCTGACTATTTTAGTTTATCAGCAGTTGGAGCATTCTGGTTCCCTCCAGAAACTGGAGGGAAAATCTCAGGGAAACCCACAGTCCCTTTAAGATTGCTCTTGTGCAGTCTGTATCATCCTGGGCACCCGACAGCAACCCACAGCGCATTGGACCTTGCTCCTATTGCAGGGCATGGAAGGATCCTCCCATCTTTCAGCAGGCAGGCAGACTTCAAGGCAGATACACAGCTCTTCCATTAGGTTATCCTGACTTTAGATGATGTCCCCTCCACACAGGGGGACTAACTGTCATGCAGACATTATTCATCATTGCACAGCAGTCCTTTAAATACTCTGCGTATCACTACATTTCTTGGTTATGAAGGACTTAGAACTGGAACAAAGTGGGATAGTCTTAGTTCCACTTTTGCACACAACTTTCAAAGAAGGGTTGTGGATGCATTGTCTTAAACCACAGAAACTGTTTGGGGTAAGCTTTCTTACAGTATCCTTTCCAGGCTATTCTCTAGATGCAGTGTTTGTGTACAGAGATGCTTCTCAGTGGAGAGATGTCATCATCCTAGATCATGAATCAAGGAAAGACAAAAGAGCAGGTATTGGGATGGAAGTGTTCCCTGCATGATGTGCGGTTGTGCCCCCTTCCAATGCATGCTCAAACTGCAAGAATCTGTGATCCAGCTTTTTGGATTTTAGCTTTGGTGCAAATTATTAAGCGCATGAATGAAGACCTAGGCCAGCACTGGACTAAGATATGTTCTGAACTGGTACTAAATCTGGAGGGCCGCACAAACCAAGCGCTCAGATTGACAATAGGATTACTGTTTCTGTCACAAGTTTCACATGTGTAGTGTAGTGGGCAGCCTACTGTGTTTTGTAAATGATTATAGGTACCAGACCTTTTTACCAGTTTCATGTGAATGAAGGCTACTGGCCTGTGCATCTGACAGTTCTGCTGCCCACGTTGAACCTGGAGTGCTAGTGCCAAGATCCAATGTGGTGAGAATGTGCTAGTGTGCAGTATGTGTATCTGAGTGAGCCAGAGTGATGTACACCTGTGGGTTCTATTTTGGTAGCCCCTGTTCTGGGCACATGTGCAAGATGGAGGTGAGTTTGTTTCTCTAAATGGCATAAGTGTATTACTTACAACACTGAGATTAGGGGACCGTGCTGGAACTGAAGTGAGAAACAATGGCACTGGCTTTCCCTTAGATGTTGTTGGGTTCTTTCTGATCCAAGGGGCTATGAAATGGTCTGACTGTAACTGCCATTTGGCAGATGGTAGGATGATGAGGGGTGAGGACTACAGGATCTGTGCTCTAGGGTCCCTTTAGAGGGGAGCCCATCTTTGTTTCTTCCTGATCTCTTTCAGAAGTTGTCATATGTAACAGCCTATTCACACCTCTTTCCTGTCTCTATGGGGAGGGTCCTCCACCTGAAGACTGCTGCTAGTGCACCTGGTCCTTAATAAGTAAATTTACAAGGGGACGTGCATAGGTCGATGAACCTTTTGATTCGCATGGAGTATCCTAGCTATGGTGTGGCAAATGTTTCCCAATAATCAATACACAAAAATCAATAACCATCAAGCTAGTCATTAATCAACAGTTAATACACATCACACCATGACCCTTCAGCCATAAATAACCACAACTCAAGATACGTTTAGTAGTTTTTATTCCCTTTTAGTTAGAATACTAATCATTAGTTCAAACTTTATTTTGAGTCAACAAATCCATATTAATTCATTGCAAGACGCCTAAAACATATCTTAATCAAGACTTTGCATCAGAATACATTCCAAAGCATTAACATAAGTAAACAAATGTAATCAAGGTGAATAAGTCACTATAAGTGGCAGAGTTCAGCAGATCAGCTCGTCAATCACTTGTCTCTTTGGTTGTTAATGTCATAGGGTAGAAAACCTCATCTAACCCAGATTAGCATTAGCACGTGGGATGTCATGCAAAAACAGTTTACAACATGAATTTGGAAAACATCTAGCTAAGAGGAAAACTATTAGACAGCGCAGTTGGTACCTAGAAAGGGAAGGCACAAAAGATAATTCAGTCACATCGTCATATCTACCTATCCTCGGTATGGATCAGCAACAAAGTCAGTCTTCGACCTCAGGTCATCAGTCGATCAGCATCACATCAGGCTCTCAAAAGCATGAGCCCAATGACAGAATCTTGAATCTTCTCCCCAATATCGCATTGATTTTGGAATATGGTCTGAGGTCTTTTCCCTCTGTCACGTTGTTATATCAAAGTCATCCAGACTATCCCCCAATTCCTAATTGGTCAATTAATCACATGATTTTACTCAATCCAATAAATTTTGAAATTCAAATCTCTGAATTCTAATATTACACAGTTCTCAGGTTGTCAATTGGTTCACTGTACGATGTCCTCATCATCCGGTTCGTCAGGTATCGAAAATGTTGCATCTTCTTCTCCAGTCAGTGTCTCTATTGTTCGAGTGACGGTAAAGTACACTCAGAGCGCTTTACACACTTTTTTGCTACATTTCCAATTCCATCATCTCCTGTTCGTTGGTTCCTGCAAAGGTTTCAGCTTATTAAATTTCATTACACAATGAGCAGTTCACGGTTAGTTCAAATTGTCAGCATCTTTAATTGAACGTTAATATTCAGCTTCTGCACGAGGCCTGGCAAAACTAGGCCATGACTTTGGCTAAGTTAAGCTCTATAATATAATGCGACACATAAGTTATATCTCTCAATATGACATACTACTACATTATTTTAATATAGTTTCAATATTTCCCACACATTAGTTGCTCTTTTAATATAATTCATGAAACCTGGTGGACACTCCCCGAGGTCACAATTCCAAACGTGCACATTATTTTTCTACGTTAATCATATTCTACAATTTTCTTTATTCAAAATACATAAATATTCATTAATAATTTCTAATCATGACATTTGCGTTGACACTGCCCTTCTTTGCAGAGCATCGCTGAAGGGTCAGGAAGATGGCCTTTCTGGGGTATATAAAAGAGAAAGCAACCCAAGCTGGTTTGAGGAGGGCAGCTTTAGAATCCACATCCTCTTCTCTGAACAGCATATAAAAGTGGAAGCTGTTGGCCCACTTGTTGTTCAAGTTCCAAGTTTTCTTTGATCGGGGCTGGGGGGGAGTACTCCATAGAGAATTCAGAGGACTACCAAGCAACCAAGGGTTGGTGTCCATCTTCCAACTAGCTTCTCAGAGGTGAGAGACCATCACATTAATTTAGGAGGATTTTTCCTTGGACTCAAGGAGCCCTTCTGAAGGGGGCACCAACCCCTGCAAATGAAGCTGACTGAGGGAGAAACTGCAAGAAGTGACCGTAGCATAGGGGTCTTTCAAACAGAGAATCACCACCTAAACATGAGTGATGAGATCGGGAGCACCGATCTGTTGGTACAGCTTCATAGAAGGAGCAAAAACACACAAGAGGGGTGTCAAGCTATCTCCTTTCATTATTCCCATTGTTGCTGCCAAGGCACCAGGAGCTGTGTGCCCGATGGGTTAGCATTACTGAAGCCGGGTTAAGTGCCTGGTTGTTGCATTCACTTTGTGTGCTTGAGGAAATTGATGGTGTGACCACAGCATTGCCAATCTGTGCCATGTCCTGATTGGTGCTCCAAAAAAATAATACAAAACCTGATGTGCCCAGTAATGAGTAGAAGACCCTGGACTGCCCAGGGGGGCCCCAGGGCCACGCTGCTTAGAAGATTTGATGCTGTTGCCTTGTGGCACTCTGGGCCTGATTACGACTTTGGCAGGCGGGATTACTCCATCCCAAATGTGACGGATATCCTGCCTGCTGTATTACGAGTTCCATAGGATATAATCGACTCGTGATTTGGCGGACGGGATATCCGTCACATTTGGGATGGAGTAATCCCCTTAGCCGAAGTCGTAATCAGGCCCTATGTGCTGAAGATAGTACCTGATAGCCAAGGTCAATTGCATCCCAGGGCAGCATCTAGAAGTGAGATGCTGTGACCTGAGACCCCGCACCAGGGAAGGCCCAGTCCAGCTGACCACAATAGACTCACTGGATGTTGGAAATGGCCCTCACTAAAGGGTCACCCCCAAATTATTTCCTGTTTGCCTCACATTTTTTCTGAATTTGTTTTTTTTTTGGCCTTAGGACTCTGAGCAGTTTACCACTGCTGACCAGTGCTAAAGTGCATCTGCGCTATCCCTAAAAACATGGTTTGATTGGCATATACCTACTTGCCATGTTTAATTTACTTTTAAATCCCTAGTACAGTGCAGTACATGTGACTGTAAATGAAATGCTACTAGTGGGACTGCAGCACTGCTTGTGCCACCCACTCAAATAGCCCTTCAACATGTCTCAGGCCTGCCATCGCTGAGCCTGTAGGTGCAGTTACACTGCAATGTCCACTTGGCATTAAAAACCTGTTGCCAAGTCATAGGCTCCCTTTTTATTACAAATGTCACCTCTAAGGTAGCCCCCAGGTAGCCCATAGGGGAGGGGGGCTATGTAATTAAAAGGCAGAACATTTCCTTTTAAGTTTTACATGTCCTGGTAGTAAAAAACTCCCAATTTCACTTTTCACAACTGTGAGAACTACCCCTCACATTGGGGATTTCTGATTACATTTAATATGCCGCAATTATGAATTGAGAAGGAGTAGATATGTCATGTTCACTATCTATACAATTGTAATAAGAAGTCCTCTTTAATGCTAAAGTCAGATTTATTGTTACAATTTTGAAAATGCCACTTTTAGAAAGTTGGCAATTTCCTGCTCTTAGTTATGTGTGCCTGCAGCCTGCTTCCAAAACACATCTGGGTTGGTTGACAGCTGGGCTTTGTGCATTACCTCTAGACAGCCACACATAAAGGGAGCTTAGATGTAAATGATAAGCCATCAACATCCTAATAGGCAGTGTCCTGCTTTAACAAAAAGGGCTGCATTCCCACCCCCGCAGTGTGTCTGGAGCCATGGCAGAAAGAAAGGACCTCTCTGCACTTAAAAGACCCTTCTTTGAAGTCACTCCCCCAACTTCAGAGACACAACTGTGTATAAGTACTAGACCTCTGACCCTACCAGCTCAGTACACTTCTGGACCTGTGGATACTCTGCCAGGAAGAAGGACTGCTGGGCTGCTTCTCTGCCGAAATCCTGCTCTGGAAGAAGTTCTTTTCTTCTGTGCTGACCTGCTGCCCTCCTGACCTGGGGAAGAAGAACTGGATCTGTAATCTTAAACCCAGGACCCCAGAGTGACTCCAAGGGCTTGCTGGCTTGCCTCCTGTTCTTTTGAAGTCTCAGGGATACAAAAGACTTCCAACTCACCACCCACAGCTTCGGGACCCACCTTCAACCAACTCCTGACCCCCAACAGCTGCCTCTCAGGTCCTGTGCTCTTGGAATTGGTTCCCGGGCTCCTGAAATCAAGCTTTTGAGCTCTTCGTGACCACATAAGGGACCGTTCACTCCGGAACTGTGCTGCTCACCTGAAGAATCAGTGCAAGCAGCCACAAGTTCTGCTCTCCGCACAGCAAGCATCTCCACTCATGACCGAGAGGCTTTAGTCCACCTGTCCACAATGCGCCACTGATTCTTTGGACCTACTGCTCTCCTAGCTCCCAGCGAACTTCTTTCCCGCAAACAGGACTCTTGGCTCAATTCGTGAGAAGGTAAAACTTCAGTAGAACTTGTTGGGGACTGGATCTGACCTGCGCTTCTTTGCAGCCGCTCTGAACTTTTGGATTTAACTCGGTCTAGGGCGACCAGATAGCCTTTGTTGGCGCTCTTTATCCTTTAAGCACTATGTTTCAGTTCTTTAAAAATTCAGAACTCGACTTCTACTTATTGGATTTTTGATGTTTTCGTCTGGTTTTGTTAATAAAATGAAGCTCTATATGTCTAGCCCAGGGTGGACTCTTTTGCTGGTATTTTCAATGTGTTACCGTTTGAAGTGTTGCACAAATACTTTACACATTGTCTTGAAAGTTAATCCTGCCTGCTGCGTGCCAAGCTACAAGAGAGTGAGCAGAGGTTAATTTATGGTGTGTATCTGACTTATCCTGACTTGGATTGTGCTTCCTGCTTGGACAGAGTGCACACCTTTGCCAACCAGAAACCTAATTTCTTACGCCGGAGTACCAACACTTTGACTGCTGAAGCTATAAGGCCCTCTCAGATCGATCTACACCATTGACCTGAAGAGGGACATCGCCGAAGGTCCTTTTTTCTGCCATGGCATTCAAGAGGACTTAATGCTCACCCAGTAGCTACACCAGTCTAGCAGGACTGTTGAGCGCTGTGTGGGGAAGACCTTGCCTATCACCAATAAAAGCACCACTGTGAGACAAACCAAGGACGGGCGACAGATTTCATGCCATAGAGATTGTATGTGCTAAGAGAAGTGGGGACACCTATTAAAAGCAATGCACTAATACTGATGACCCTGGGAGAGACACTGAGGTGGAAGGTCGTGAGAACACTTAGAGGGAGCAGGCCTACTTTGACACACCTAGGGCTCACACCAGTATATCGAGTTTTCCCAGGTGTAACAAACTGGACTTCTTTGCAGATGCCCCCCCCACTTTTTGTTCCCATTTGAACTGCTAGGTGGTCTTTGAACTGTTAGTGTACTGAGGCCTGTTAATCAGGTACTAGTACCAATGTTCTTTCCAATAAAGTATATGTCGAATTGCATAGACCAATGGGCAACCACCTTACCACCCCTGTAAGTCTTCTGTAAATGGTACCCCAATTAAAAGAGAAACTGCAATGTCAGCCTGCATGAGCAGCCCGCTGCTCGAGTGAGACTCTGCCCAAACCAGGTGCAAGCAGAGTCCCTGTTACTGCCCATGGACAGGTCAGATACCCCTAAGGCAGATCCTCATCAAGCTCAGGGGGAAGGGTGCACTGTTCCATGAGTGAGGCTGTGTGTGCAGGAACACATATACCCCGTGCTGGCACTTAAACTGCAATGCTAAGTTACCGGCGGACCATTGGATAACATGGACTGGCATCTGACTACTACTCAGCTGTCCAACTCTGCAATGGCCCGACCAAATCCTGCTGTGTTTGGTATCAAACATTGTGCTTTTTAACCCTGAACATGATGCCCATGTTTAAGATTAAAAAGCAGATATCCAGGTGGCACCCTTAGAGTGTTCCCACCAAGTTACCCAGTCCTGTACTGTTTTGGCAGGCTCTCCTGAGCCAATGCCGCAACAGACAGACGTCTGACCTCCTGCAGGTGGTGTTAGCATCTTGGCAGGATGTAAGACAAAGGGCCTAAGCAGGAAGGAGGTCACACCTCCTCCCTCCCAGGCTGCTTAGTGAGAAATCCATCAAGACGGTGAGCCTCAAAGGCTTCCCCCACCTTTGATGTGCAAGTACTTGTCTCCCCAGTGGAGGACAAAGCCTCCCTACCAGCCAGTAAATTATATATGCAGGAAGTGTGCACCTCCCTCAAACTAGCCACACCTTTGAAGGTGGGTTAGGAGGTCTGCACGGCCAAGGAAGGGTTCTGCCATCTTGGCGGATCCCTAGAAAAGTGGGTTCCGGGTTGAAAGTGATATATACTCCTCACAGGAAGTCATCACTGCAGGGGCGGACTGGCCAAAGGGACTGTACCCATTGGGCACTGTCCCTCACACCCTTAAACGCCCCCTAAAACAGGATTTAAGGGTCTCCCCTGGCACCAGAACTTAGATCTTACCTGGGCAAGAAGAAAGAAGCACAAAGAGACACCTGCACCAACAACAGGACCTGGGCTCCAGCCCAGTGGAAAGAAGAGTACACAGAGTGACCTACGGAGACCAGTACTGTAACCATGTGCCCAGCGTGTGCTAGTGGTGAAAACTCATTGGCCCGACCAGAGGGACCCCGTGGACACCGAAACTCAAGTAAGACTGCTCTGACTGGTGGCACCAGTCCCCTGCAAATTGCAGGAGTGTTAGACCTGACAGCCTTAGGGTGTCCACCCCTAACTTTTTGCCTGGCACCCTCCACTTTTTAGACACTGTTTTTGCTGGTTTTAGGCCTCTGCACACTTTACCACTGCTACCCAGTGCTAAAATGCATATGCTCTCTCCCTTCAAACATGGTAACATTGGTTCACACCCAATTGACTTATTCAATCTACTTATAAGTCCCCAGTAAAGTGAACTAAAGGTGCCACGGCCTACAGATTAAATGCTACTAGTGGGCCTGCAGCACTGATTGTGCCACCCACATAAGTAGTCCCTTAACCATGCCTCAGGCCTGCTTCTGCAAGGCCTGTGTGTGCAGTTTCACTGACAATTTGACTTGGCATTTAAAAGTACTTGCCAAGCCTAAAACTCTCCTTTTTCTACATATAAGTCACCCCTAAGGTATGCCCTAGGTAACCCATAGGGCAGGGTGCTGTGTAGGCAAAAGGCAGGACATGTACCTGTGTAGTTTACATGTCCTGGTAGTGTAAAACTCCTAAATTTGTTTTTACACTGCTGTGAGGCCTGTTCCCGTCATAGGCTAACATTGAGGCTGCCATCATACATTGTTTGAGTTGTAGCTGCTGATCTGAAAGGAGTAGGAAGGTCATATTTACTATGGCCAGAATGGTGATACAAAATCCTGCTGACTGGTGAAGTTGGATTTAATATTACTATTTCAGAAATGCCACTTTTAGAAAGTGAGCATTTCTGTGCCTTACAATCCACGTCTGACTGGGTTTATTTGACAGCTTCCTCCTGCATTCACTCAGAATCACCCCAAACACAGGATACTCAGCCTCACTTGCATACATCTGCATTTTGAATGGGTCTTCCTGGACTGGGAGGGTGAAGGGCCTGACACTTGCCTGCTCTCACACAAAGGACTGCCACACCCCCCTACTGGGACCCTGGCAGACAGGATTGAACTGAAAGGGGACCTTGTGCACTTCTAAGACACTTTTTGAAGTCTCCCCCACTTCAAAGGCACATTTGGGTATTTCAACATGGCCTCTGGCCCTACCAACCCAGACACTTCCTGGAGAAGAGAACCTGAACCAGAAACTGCATCCTGCCAAGATGACCTGCCTGGCTGTTCTCTGTGAAGGACTGCTGCCTTGCTGTTGCCCGGCTGCCTTGCTGCTCTCAGGCCCTGCAGAAGAAGTGCTCACCAACGGCTTGGATAGAGCTTGCCTCTTGTTCCCTGAAGTCTTAGGACCAAAAAGACTTCATCTCTGCAAGAAGGACTCCTTGTGCAGTGAAAGTCGACACACAGCCTGACAGAAACGACGCACAGCCTGCATCGCGATGAAAATGGCACCGCATGCCGAACCGAAACGGCACAGCCCGACTTCACAACGTGAAGATCGACGCAGTGCCAGCGTAGCGACTGGAAATTTTACGCACGGCCTCACCGGATCGACGCACAGCCAAGCCGATGCAGCCTGGCTTCCAGAGAGGATTCGAGGCAGCGCCTGCTGTGCGGTAGGAAATTTGACGCAACACCCACCAGATCGACGCAGCTCCTGTGACTTCGTCCTGCCTGCGCCCGAAATCCATGCATCGTCCCCGGGGCGTCTGAAAACCCTGCAACCCGAAGAGGGTCCACACTGAGTGCCGGAAATCAGCGAAAAACTAAACGACGCATCACTTTGTGCGGCCTGAGAAATCAACGCACACCCCTTTGTTTCCATGCATCTCCTCCTCTGTGGCTCTTTGTGGAGATTTTTCACGCAAAGCAAGAACTTTGTGCTTGAAAGAGACTTTGGTGGTCATTACAACCCTGGCGGTCGGTGTTAAAGCTGCGGTAAAACCGCCAACAGGCCGGCGGTAAAAAAAAATGGAATCACAACGTGGCGGAAAAAGCCAACATAGACAGCCTCTTTAACACTCCAACCGCCACGGCGGTACAAACAAACACCGCGGCGGTAACCGCCAACAGACAGGCGGAGGACAAAGTACCGCCCACAGTATTACAACAGTCCAATCCGCCACCTTTTCCGGGGAAGATTCACCGCGAACAAAAACACGGCGGAAACAGGACTTGGAAGGGAAAACGCTCACCTCTACACACCCCACGAGGAACGAGGACACCATGGAACTGGAACTCCAGATACTCCCTGCCTTTGTCTTCCTGCTCCTCTACCAGGAGCACGAACGCCAGCGGCAGTAACCACGGTGAGTACTGCACCTACGACACAGGGGAGGGGGGAGGGAAAAGAGAGTGACACACACACGCAACACGCAACACCCCCACCCCCACCCCCACCCTCACCCACGACAACACACACACACACTAATACATCATGATACATTACAGTTACACCCCCCGGAAGACTGCAAAGACAAAAGAAAAAAGGAAATGAGGTGAACGATTGTAATCTATTAAAATTCAGTATTCAAAAAATATATATACACTATCAACAAATATATACACCAATAATATAAGTCCAAGGTATTCCACCATTAAAGTCCATGGACCCCTGGGCCCAAAATGCATGGGCGAGACCCACACAAGATACCCGATAAAAACGGAGAGAACACTGCTGGGGCATCAGTTCAAAATACAACAGGCACCTCAGGGGGAAGGGAAGTGGGGCACCTCAGCCGGATGAGTGCACGACGCCAGATCCACAAGGGGGCTCCATGCCCATTGATGTATCCTGGGGAGTGCAAAGCCACAGTCTCACAAGTCTCTCAAGTGGGTGGTTTGCCCACTGCTTTATCCTGGGGAATGCAAAGCCACAGTCTCAGAAGTCTCTCAAGTGGGTGGTGTGCCCACTGCTTTATCCTGGGGAGTGCAAATCCACAGTCTCTCAAGTGGATAACAGTCTCCACTGGTTCTGGTGGAGGCTTTGTGCCATGAGTGCTACTTCCTGACAAGGACTGAGGTCGAGGATGGGATACTCCACTGGTTCTGGAGGGGGCTTTGTGCCCAGAGTGCTTCATCCTGCCAAGGACTGAGGTAGTGGATGTCTTTCTCCACTGGTTCTGGAGGGGGCTTTGTACCCAGAGTGCTTCATCCTGCCAAGGACTGAGGTAGTGGATGTATCTCTCCACTGGTTCTGGAGGGGCCTTTGTGCCCAGAGTGCTTCATCCTGCCAAGGACTGAGGTAGTGGATGTATCTCTCCACTGGTTCTGGAGGGGGCTTGGTGCCCAGAGTACTTCATCCTGCCAAGGACGGAGGTAGTGGATGTATCTCTCCACTGGTTCTGGAGGGGGCTTGGTGCCCAGAGTACTGCATCCTGCTCGTGGCGGCCCCAGTAGCGTCAGAGCTTTTGGCGCTCATTGGCCTGCAGTGCTGGTGGCGGCGGTGTCCTGTGAAGTGGTGCTTGTGGCGGCGGTGTCCTTGGCAGCGGTGCTTGCGGCAGCGGTGTCCTTGGCAGCGGTGCTGGTGGCAGTGGTGTCCTTTGCAGCGGTGCTGGTGGCGGTCTTGTCTGCCGTGCAGGTTTTCGGCGACTTGCCTGTCTTTCTGTGCCCCTTCCCCACCTTGGATGGCGGCGCAGCTGTCTTCCCACTCCCAACTGTACTCCTGGGAGAGGCTTTGGTGGTAGATGTTTTGCCTTTCTCCCGCCGGGCACTGGCCAACTTTTTATGTTTTTGAGGTGTGGGACTGTCCGTGGTCTGGATCCTTGGCACACTGGCTGCCCTGCTGCTTGGCGCACTCCAGAAGCTGGTTACTGCTGGCACCACTGTGACCAGTGATGTGGTGGCTGAGGTGCTGGGTTGGGACCTGGAAAGGCGGGCCCTAAGGGACTGAAGGGGTGGGGGAGGTGAGGGGAAGAGATTCAAGGTTGGACAGGAAAAGTTTTTGGGACACACTGGGATGGGTAGATGGAGGGGGTTTGGGAGTGGAGGAAGAGGTAGTGGTTGTCGGAGGTGTACGTTTGCTGAATTTGGGTGAAGGTGCATGGGCTGGAGGCTGTCGTGAGTTGGATCGCTGTTGGGTGGGTGTGTGGCTGCGTTTGTGTACCTTGGGAGGTGGGCTCACAGACACAATGGGAGAGGACACAGGGGATGTGTGAATGGTAGTGGGGGTGGTGAGTGCAAGTGAGCGGGGTGTGGTGATGGGTGTGCTGGTGATGGACGTAGTGGATGAAGATGTAGTGCATGCAGGTGTGAGTGGAGACAAGACAGGGAGGGAGGAGGGAGACATGGAGGAGAGGGACACAGTGGAGGCAGTGGATGTTGGTATGTGTGCATGGGTATGATGCTTGTGTGAGTGCCTGTGGGATGTGTGGTGCTTATGTTTGCCAGAGCTTCCCTTGTGTGTTGAGGTGTGTGCATGCTGGTCTGATGGTGTGCTTGGGATAGGCTGAGGTACAGGGGTCTGGGTAGAGGAAGTTGGAGGGGGGAGGCTGGACACAGGGACAATGGCTGCCATCAGTGCTGAGGCCACATTCTGAAAAGCTGTTGGGCTGCCTGACAGGTATGCATTCGTCTGTTGCAACTGCCTCTCTACACCCTGGATGGCATTCAAAATGGTAGACTGCCCAACAGTGTGGGACCTGAGGAGGTTAATGGCCTCCTCACTGAGGGCAGCAGGGCTGACTGGGGCAGGGGCTGACGTGCCTGGGGCAAAGGAGATGCCCACCCTCCTGGGTGAGCGGCCATGGGGCACACGCTGAGGGGCTGTGGGAGGGCGGTGCTGGTAGGGGGGGTGGCGGCTGTACCTGTAAATGCGTTGGGCACAGAGGGGCCCACCACCGCAAGGGAGCTCCCATCAGAGGAGGAGTCCATGTCGCTGGACTTAGCTTCTGTCCCCGCCGTGGAGCTCCCCTCGCCCTCCGTCCCACTGGTGGCTTCAGACTCCGTTGTCTCGCCCTCCAGGGCCATGTGGGATGCAGCTCCCTCCTGCTCAGGTGGCAGTGCTCCTCTGCCTGATGATGCTAATGCACACAAGAACAGGGAGACCACAAAAAGGGGGGGGGGAAGCCAGAAGAAAGACATGTTGAGTGCATGCAATACCGCTACTGTTGGCGGACACTACAGACACAGAAGCCCCCTGCACTACGCCGTGCACTTTGAGTTCCCTAATGAATCACAGGGACATGGGTTCCAAAGCCTGCTGCACACATGGAAGTCACAGGAGCCTGACTAGGTGTAGTTGGCTATAACCACAGGTGGGGTGGGGTGCCACATGGCATGCCTTACGACGGGACCTTGCCTACTAAACTCGCCCTGGCCTAGGGGAACTCACAGCCCACCTCCCCCACCCAGACACCTCCACTGTGCGGAGAATCAGCTGAATGTGACTGTACTCACCCCCATGTGGCTGCTGTGATGCCCTCAAGTGTCCATCCAACTCCGGATAGGCCACCGCCAGGATCCGGAACATCAGGGGGGTGATGGTGCGACGTGCACCCCTCCCACGTTGGGAGGCCATCCCCAGCTGGGCCTCGGCCGTCTTCTTGCTCCAGCGGCAAATGTCCTCCCATCTTTTATGGCAGTGGGTGCTCCGTCGGTGACGACCCCCAGGGCCCGGACTTCCTTGGCGATGGCACGCCAAATAGCCTTCTTCTGGTGGGCGCTGACCTAAAGGAATAGTACAGGGGAAAACGAGAAGATGTAACCGTCCGCACCATCACAGTCATTGGCCCGCATCCCTACCCTTGCCATGACGCACACTGTCATTTACAGAAAGTACATTTCCAAGAAATGTCCAAAAACCTTCCCACTACTTTGCAGCTTTACCGATAAAACTATATAGTGGGTCATTCCAACCCCGGCGGTCGGCGTTAATATGGAGGTAAGTACTGCCAACAGGCTGGCGGTACTTACCGCCATATTATGACCACCACGGCTGTAACAGCTGATGGGCTGGAGATATCCATCTCCAGCCCGGCGGCTGTCATTGTTCCTCCTGCTGGATTATGACCCCGCCTACCGCCATGGTTTTCTTGGCTTTCTTAACGCCACGAAAACCATGGCGGTAGGCACTATCAGTGACAGGGAATTCCTTCCCTGTCACTGATAGGGGTCTCCCCCACTCCAGTTAGCCCCCCACACTGCCTACCTCTCCAACCTCCCCCACCCCCTACATTCGCGCCCCCTTCACACACACACACATACGCACAACCATTCCCACATGCATCCATCCATTCACACACACATCCGCACACACTTTCAAACATACACGCAGACATGCATTCATATAACACAACATGCACGCACTCACACTTCCATACATGCACACACGCATTCAACACGCAACACCCCCCGCATCCATGCACACACAAGCATTCACACACCCCCACACACAACACTCCCCGCCCCCCCTCCCCTCTCGGAGACCCGACTTACCTGTGTTCAGGGGGTCCTCCGGCAGGAGACGGGATGGGGCACTGCTGCCACACACCCCCACACACAACACTCCCCGCCCCCCCTCCCCTCCCCTCTCGGAGACCCGACTTACCTGTGTTTAGGGGATCCTCCGGCAGGAGACGGGATGGGGCACTGCTGCCACCAGCAGTGCCCGCCAGCACAACACTGCCAGGCCATCTTATTGGTCATAATACGGTTGGCGGCGGTCTACTGGTGTGGCGCTGCTGGTGGCAGCAGCGCCACCTTACCGCCATCCGCCAGCATGGCCACAGATGGATTTCCGCCATTCTAGTGGCGGAAATCCAGCTGTGGTCAAAATACTGCAGACGGCTGGTAGGTTTTAACCGCCATTGTCATAATGAGGACCATAGTGTATTAACAATAATCTGTGAAAATTGGGTTTCAGAAAACATTCATCATTTGCACATCACCAAAAATGTGTTCTGACTTTTTTTTCATCCTATTAAAATATTTTTTTCATCACACAGAAGTACAAAAAATGGTCTTTCACAGCTACTGAAATATATTTTGTAAATGTTTGTACAGTTGACTTAGATATATACATATTGTGTGTTAGGAAAAAGCTGTCATTAAAGGCCTTTCATTTCTCGTCGGTCAGACAGTTCACCTTAAAAAACCCTGGAACTCTGCAGTCACAAGGAAAAGTATTTCCATTGCAAGAAGACAAACTGACTTTTGACCCCTGAACACAAGGCAAATGTGACAAGAATGAGATTTAAAGGCATCTTAATTGCTAATTTAGTTTCTGACTGAACAGAATATCTGTTCTTTGTACAGTCCCCAGAAGGGTTGAGTGGAATCTAAAAATAGCTTGACCTCATAAAATAAAACTCGGCATAGAAAGTGGTTGAGTAGATTTTTTGAGCCCTGCTAGAAGTGTCCGAGTGCACACTGCTATTTTCCCCATTGACTTCAATGGAAGCCCTTTAAATCTGCAAAGCACTGTATTTTCAAAAGACTTAAAAGTTCACAACTTCGGTTGTACAAAAGCTACAAAGTTAATTTTGGTCTATAAATTAAGATTTAAACTGAATCAATTTTTCCAAATTGGTGTCAGATTTCTGTCTAGCCACTTTTTTGGCATGGAGGCTGCATACTTTGCTCCTGTCTTGGCCTGATTTCCTTTGTTTGCCTTCTTTTCCTTTCTCTTAATCACCAAGAACTTGTTACAGGGTTGGAAAGAAGAAACCAATGCAATTGTGATGGTTCCATTTTGGCACTTACATGCATGTTTTCCCTTCCTTTAGTCCATGGCTCTAGAGCTGGCATGAATATCCCTCTGGTTACTTCTCTTAAGTCATTGGAGTGTTGGCCACTCGACCATCCTTGCCTACCAGTTTGGAGGTTGAATGGGTTGGGTTGCACTAATACAGGAGTCTACCTGGACATCTAGCTGGGGTACACAAACATCTTTACATACTCCCAAAGCTATTCTGACCGATAGATGGCTTTTTAGAGGTAGTGCATGACCCATTCCCTTTCTCCTGTAAATTGTGGGTTTACAGATGTTCTTTGGAAGGAGTGCAACTTCAATCTTGGTTTCCACCTCCTGGACCTCATTCAACCACTACTAAGGCTTTCTGAGAATCTTGGGATAGCTTTAGGAGGGTGAGTCACTTGCAGCTTGTCTTCTGTAGAGTTTTTCTATATGCTGTCCTGTGGTACATCTCCTTGTTCTGCATTGATATGTGTTTTTAGTCCTGTGGCTCTAGAGACAGCTTTTCTTTTTGGCCATATTTGGACAGTGGGCCATAAGTTCTTGACTCTTAAAGTTGCCTTTTTTGGTGGCTTTCACTTCTCCACCTTTTTGATGATTGCTCTTGAGGTTTTTGAGGATGGGGTGATGCTTTGCCCTGACCTGACATTTTTTGCCAATAGCTGAGTTTGTGGCTTATCCTGCTCAGAAGATTGTTCTGCTTGGGTTTGTTAGCAACACAAAAGGATGATGGACGGGGTGCTGAGCAATGCAAAAACTCACCCCCCAGTCACCGGGTTTAATCCATTGTTCTTTTGCTCACCATGCCATGCCACCTCATTTTGTGCCTTTTCCTTAATCTTCTAAGAAGGTCTGATTGCATTCTTAGAGTTTCTGTAGGGGACTGTATATGTTTTTAAGCACGTTTTGGGGTAGCTATGCAGATCCAAAGAGCTTTTCCTTTAACTATTGGACTTGATTCACTATTGACCCTGCTTTTTCTTAGACTGCTACTTGGACTGAGATGCCCTAGGTTCCTCTTAACTGCTATGTGATGTACGGTTGCTTGGACTTCTTCTCACTCTGAAGAAGGCCATGTGCAGATTTTGGAGGCTGAAGATTATTTTTGAGTATTGGGTGCTAAGTTGCATCCTGGCTTAAACCTGCTCACTTTTAAAGTCACTGATTTGTGCACCATTGGTGGCTTGAAGTATCTTTGGTTCAAAAAGCATGCATCTTTAGTGTTCCTCTAGAATAATGATCGGATGTACTGTTCCAGTTACATGTTAGTAAATCTTTGTGACTCTTGGTCCTACCTGTCCTAGTCATTATATTCCACCCTCCTTGGCTGTCCAACGTGCAGGTTAACTTGGATATCTCACAAGGAATGAAGGGAATGCAGCTAGGCGAAGCACCTAGCAGAGTGGATGGGGTGTTTATTTTCATTGTTCTTAGTTTTCCTTCTTTCAAGGTGGGAATCATCTCTTGACTAATAATTACGACAGTAGAGTAGTAAAATTTACAGTAATGAAGATAACCTGTATGTAATCAGAATATTTTAGTCTAGTGCTTATGAATACCAATGAAGAACCCATGCTGGAGAAGAAAAAGCTACTTACCTGTAACTCGGGATCTCCATCATTGCTGTTTTTATTATGATCATAAACAACGCCCCCGTTACAGATTACTGTGGGTTTTAGATATTCCTATTTCCTTCATTAGATAATCAACGTTAACTGATTCAATAAAAGGCCACTCTAATGTTTACTAGGATTGTGTTGGCCTTTGGCTGCTTTAAATTGGCAGAGCAGTTTGTCCTTTTTTTAAGTGGTAAGGGATGCTTTAGGAAAGATAGCACCAGAAATGCAGCTCTATGTATTTCTATGATCATTTTGATGCTAAAATGGTATTTTAATACAGTTCTTGGATTTTTTAGGAATCAGTTTGACAGACCAGGGAAAAAGATGGCAAGAGGGCAGATAAACCAATCCCTAAGAACATTGTTAATTTGCTTTACAAATGAGGTGCATTCTGACAGCGTCTAATTTCATTTGCAGTGCCTTTTACTCCCTTGTGTTTTTGCTTCACACTGGGACTTAATTATACTGGATAATACATGGTGTTATATTTGTATTTGTGTGATTGTTGACTTGATCTATTTGTTTTACTTTTATTTTTTTGCAGTGTGGACCAGCACGTCTGTCTTTTTCCCAGTCCAGTCACTCAATTTCCCTTCTTGTTTAGCCACCTCCATCGTATAGCACAGTGACTCTCCTTTATGGACTCTGTCTTGGGGTGGAGGGCATGCTTACAGTCTAGATGCTGACAGTTGTGCAACACGTTTTGGATAGTTCAAACTCCATAATGAAAATGTACTTTAGTGAGAAACTACTTGAGTTGTGCAACTCCACCTCTTCTCCGAATTCTGGTCTGTATAGGTCATCAGTGTCTAAAGCTGTGACCAAAGTGACTAATACTTCTAGTAGTGAAGCACAGTGTGCTCCTAAATCACACGAGGCAGGTATCAGTGCCACAGATTCCACTACACGGATTGGATAATATGTAACCACAGGAGGTGTGCTCACTTGCACGTTCATGAACTGCTGCTGTCTGCCCAAAGACCAATGGGATGTGTTATCGTTAATTAAAATATATCTGCATGATTTGTCATATTCTGATCCTGTTAATGCCATTCTTAATGGATATAACATTTTCGTTCAAAACAGGGAATCCAAATAGTGTGGATTTGTTGCTATTATCGAAAGGAAGGGCTGCTCTATAAGACCATGTAGGAGGTTGCAGTCTTCTGGCAAAGCTGTAATCTTTCGGGTTCGAATCTCTCCATAGAAGCCTGTTACATTAATGATGTCTATCGGCCACCTAGTGCAACCAGTGAGGTCACCAGTGTGTTTATCATTCTATGCAGAGAAGTATCCTTGATATTCAGGAAACTAGCAGTGGAAGGGTATTTTAATCTGTATCTAAAAAATCCCTTTCATGGCTCGAACAATCATAAAAATGTTCCCAGACCAGCAGGTCTAGTGACTTGAATAATCTACTCAACCTAACTGCAAAGCTCTTGACCCATAAACCCATAAAATGGTCACAAATTGTGTAATGCTGTGCAAATATTTTATTTCACTGAGCTGCATTTTTTTCATTATTGCATATGAGAGCACCTTCGAATGTGTGAGCTCAACATGTCTTTTGTACAAAAAAATCTCACTTTGATTAACAATCTAGCCCAAAGTACACATGACCTCTGACTTACCTCTTAGTTAACCTACCATTGTCATCAGGGCAGAGGCAGAAATGTTTCTCAGTTCATGTTTTAAAACTCCCACCTTCAACAAATATATTACTTAAGCATCATGTGGTAGTATACTATCATTTACAGACAGCACATTTTCCATTGAAATGGCCACATAAATTCCCAGCTGACATGCAGTTTTACTGCTAAAACTATGGGCCATATATATGAAGCATCGCATTAGCAATTACCAAATAGCGGTTTTGAATGAATTGCTATTTGGCAAACACTACATTCAATGTAACGTAGGATGTGCAAAATGTTTTGCAATTACCTAAAGTACGCAATCGCAAATAGCGATTACTAAATAGAATTCGGTAAAATAGAGAATCGCTACATGGTAATCACAATTTGGAATTTTTGCAATCTGGAGCAGCTTGATGACATCACAACAGGAAGTGGGTCAGATCATGCTGTTTCCAGAAGTCTGAGCCACAGGAGGAGGCAGACGGATTGTGCTGAGCTTTAGGGAGCCAGTCAGGAGTGTAACCCAGGACTAAAAGACAACATAGCCACTGAGGGGAATGCAAAGGATGCTGAGCCAGAAAGAGGAAACTGAAGTTCAGTGAGCAGGAACTGGAGGTGCTCACCGAAGAGGTGGTAAAGAGTCATGACAAGCAGTTTGGAAAAAACTCAATCTATGTCCCAGAGAGTGAGAAGCAAAAATGATGGATGGGATCCAGGGTAAGATCATCACGGTGGGTGTGACACAGCACTTCATTGAGAAGATGCGCAAGCGCTGGTACGATTTACATACACGTGTGAAGGAGAGGGTAGCGACCAGGCTTATGAAGGCAAGGAGCACTGGTGGAGGACCGTCCACCCAGACACCATCCACTTCCTTGGAGGACATGATAGAGGAAACTCTGCAGCCTGAAACCATTGTTGGGGGCAGTGACATAGACACTTCAACCACTCCTGGCACCAGCAAAGGTGAGGACAACAATTCTTTGAATTACTGTATGTGCAGAGAAAATTGTTCCATGGAAAAAAAACAATGTTAACACTCACTGATAAAAAAATAGCCTATGCCACTCATTCCATGCAACCAAACAATGCCTTATGGAAGTGGTAGTCCATACTCCAACAGTGAACCAAGATCAAACATTGCAGCATTGCGCATCCCCACACAGATAGACAAGACAAATGACAAGCAGAAACATGTCATGGAAACGGTTTACTTCAAAATTAAACTTTGACACATGCAAAAGTAATATGTAATTGAAATAATGTCCTGACCAGCCTGCCACTGCCAGACATAAATCTGCACCCCTGGAGTGAAAGTCTCTGCCCTCTAGGATGCAGAACAAAGCCCTTCTTGGGTGGAGGCACTAACATCCCCACCCTCAGGAATGCGCACTGTCCTGTTGGCGAGCTTCAAATGGCTTACCGCCTTTGAAACTCGAATACCAGTCCTGCTGATAGCAGCACATGGCTGCCCCTGTTGCAAAACTCCACTTTTGGCGGGACCAAAGGTGGGAAACTCAAACAAAGGAAGAGTGGCCCTACCTAGCATGCACCACCCCTAACATGTTGCATGCGAGGTTGACTCTCCATTTCATTTCCTTCCATTGTGGATGGAAGGAAAATAGCCAATCAGGTGTATGAAAGTGACCACCAGAACTGGTCACTTAGTGGGTGTAGCCACCCCAAGGTAGATGACCCTTTGGTCACTACCAGGTTCCCCCTAAAATGCCCACTAAATATAGTATTTAGGAGACATCCCTAGGCCAAGAACTCAGATTCAATGGACAGAAGAAGATCAGCACCAAGAATATCCAAGAGCACAAGAACTATGGACCTGCTGCACACAAAAAAAAAGCAAAACCCTGCCTGCTGCACCCAGGACCTGACAATTGCCTCTGAGGAGCTGCTGGACACTGGAAAAACTCTAAAAAAAACACACAGGACCTCCTGGCCTCGCACATTGCCAGAGAACTTCCTCCAGAGTGCAGGTACCACTTTAAATTCACAAGGAACCATCAAGCCAGTGAGGTCCACTTCACTGACCGGATACTAACTCCAGAACCACACAATGCAGCTGGACCAAACTTCACACCAAAGCCGCGAGGACAAGCCCTGCCAGTGTGCCAAGTTTGGTGGCACTGCTACCTCTAGTGCTTGAACCACACCAATACTGATCACCTAGCTTCGGATATCCCGCAAAACAGCCTACCCTGGACTGCAAAAGGACCAGGAGGAAGCCACAGCCAAGGGGCTTCAGACACAACCTGGATCTCCCACAAGAATGCCCCCGTTGTCCTGCAATAGACCCTCGAATGGCCTTACCCACTGCTTCTGAGGGCATCCTTGCACACGCCTCTTGAATCACCAATTAGCTCTTCACCCGGCCGACTTGTGCCAGGCACCGAAGATCCAGCTGTGCCCTAAGGGTCCCTCACCCCTCCTGACCTCGACACTCTAAGGGGACCCCCAAGATTCACCTTTAAACTTACCTGTGCACTGCTTTTCCAAGTGGTCCCCGTAGTGGCCCTGCACCAGCTCCAGAAACGTTCTCCCGGTGCTCCTGCTGGAACCAGGAGCCGCCTAAACTTCTCCAGCTGGCACAGCATCCCCACCGACGGGCTCGACCAACCTGCAAAAGAAGAACTTGATAAACCTACTGTATGATTTTATATGCGTTTTTTAAATGTTATCCTTCACTGATTTATATGATGTATAATTATGCACTAAAATACTATTTTTATTAAACTTAAAAAATTCATATCTCGAAAAGTACTTAACCAATTCTGATGATCTTGGTCTTAAAATTTTCATACACATCTGAAGTATTTTTATAAATTGGTCAGAGTTATTCCCTTGAGTGTGTGTGTTGCAAGGTTGATGCTGTGAGTACAACAAATGCTTTGCACTTCTCCAAGATTGGCCTAACTGCTCGATCAAGCCACCATAAAGATTAAATCATTAGGTGGTCTAGATTTTACCCCTGTAAGAAAATGTGTGATTGCCTGGACTCTCTGCACAGTGTGCCTAGCTTTGCACACTACATAGAGAGCTAGCCTCCTACATTTGGTGGATCAGCGGTGGGATTAAGACCTTGCATTTGCTGATATCAATTTGGTAATTTTGTGAGCACACGGATAACTCTCTAAATTGCCTTTAGCTTAATTGTTTTTGTTTTTCAATTGGCTAAAAATTTTTTGCAAATTTTTAAAATAATTGTTAGGGCCCTGGTTAGATCCCTACAGCAATAGCAAGAGTTGAAATGCCTTTACTTTGGTTGGCTTAATCCAAAAAGGGGATTCCAAATTCTTAAAAAGGTCCCAGCATTAGAAAGGTAAGGATGCAGAGACCCAGAACCAGGAGCTCGACTTGAGACATTATGAGGCATATAGCTACAACCAATTAATTAAACTCTGCAGACTGTACCAAATTCGTACTGGAAAAAGCCCTAGTGCAGAGAAGCTTAGATTTCTGGTGGCCCAGCACAAAAGAAATAATCTCCCAGATGAGGTAGATGATGAAGCATCTGTGGTGGATGAAGGAGATGTGGATAGAGAAGATGAGGGCAGCTCCTCTCACTCTAGCACATTGGCCAGGCTGACCAAAAGACTGGCCTTAGAGAGTCAGGTTTTGGAAATAGAGAAACAGGGAAAAGAATTTGGCCTAGGACCCATCTCTTGTGGCAGCATACAAGTATTGAGGGAAAAACCCTTCAACATTGAACTCCCAAAGGGAGTTGTCCCCCCTTCACTGAAGGGAATGATATAGCCTAATGGTTTTCTGCCTTTGAAAGAGCCTGTAGTGGGTGGGAAATTGAGAAAAAGCATTGGGGCACACTGTTGTGGGAATTATTCTCAGGAAAGTGCAGGGATACGCTCCTGACACTGAATGAGACAGATTCTAAATCCTATGACCTCATGAAGGGTATCCTGATTGAGGGCTTTGGATTTACAACTGAAGAGTACTGTATAAAGTTTAGGGAAGCTTGAAAAACCCAGAGCCAGACTTGGGTATACTTTGTGAACTAGTCAGTAAAAATGCTGGGTGAATGGTTAGCTGGGAACAAGGTACAAAATTATGATGGACTGTACAACCTATTCATGAAAGATCATCTTGTACGTAATTGTTTCAATGATAGGCTACAGCAACACCTGGTAGACCTGGGTCCACTTTCCCCTTAAGAATTGGGGTGGAAGGCAGACCATTGGGTCAAAACAAGGGTAACTAAAACTGCCACAGGTGGGGGAGACCAAAAGTAAGAGGCCAAAAAGTCCCCTGCCCCCCACAAGGGAACGATGAGAGCCAAAGCAAAAATAACAAAGAGTCTTCTCAAGGCCCACAAAAACCTGCACACGAGAGTGGGCCCAGAAACTCCTCACAGTCTAGGGGTGGGTACAAAGGTAAGATCTTTGATCCCAGCACAGCTTGGTGCCTTGATTGTAAAACTAAAGGGCGCCAAACTGGAGACTCTAGCTGTAAAAACAAAAAGAATGCCTCTAGTCAACCTGCAGTGAATGCAGTTGCCAATCTATAGATGGGATCGGAGGTGTGGCCTGACCATGTATGTGACCCCACAGAGGCAACTTTAGTCACTGAGGGTGTGATAGAAATATCCTGTGCTGCCTCGCAAAGTAATATGCAAAACTACAGGCAGCACCCTTTGTTAAAGGGGAGAAAGTGGAAGCACTGAGGGACACAGAAGCTAATGTTACCATGGTAACTCAGCACTTGGTCCACTCAAATCAGTACCTGGTAGGGAAGTCTTACCCTGCCACCAATGCTGAGAGTGAGACAAAGTTCCATTCAATGGCTATGCTAACCTTTAACCCCTTGGGTGCGGGTCACGACCAGTGGCCGACACCAGGGAGGGGGTTAATAAAATCCTCGGGTGCGTCGCACACGAGGATTTGTTTTTTTTTGTCCCTGGGAGACACAGAAGCTTTTCCGTGTCTCCCCCCACCCCCCACCCGCCCCTTTGTGACGTCAGCGCACCGCGAGGCGCGCTGACGTCACCATGTTGATTTCCCCATCGGAGCAGGAAGCGGCCATAAGGCCGCTTCCTGCTCTGATGGGGAAAACGGCCCCAAACGGCGTTCCCCACGTTCGGGAAGGCCTCGTAAGAAAGGGGAGACTCTCCCCTTTCTTACGAGGCCTTCCTGAAAGTGTTTCCTGACCCCCGATCGCAGCACAATTGCGATCGGGGGCCAGGAAACACCACTAGACACCAGGGATTTCACTTGGGGGGGTCGGTTGGAGGTAGGTGCCCCCTAGGAGGGCGCAATCACTTTCGATCGCGCCCCCCCGGGCTAAATTTTATTTTAAAAATAAGAAGAAAAAAAAAAAGAAATAGACAGGGGGTCGCCCGTGGGCAGGGCGACTCCCTGTGGGGGCAATATTTTTTTTTAGTAGTTGTAGGGTTTTCCTGGGGGCCATTGTGTCCCCCAAGGAAACCATACAACTACTAAAAAAATATAGATCTATGTAGATGGATATATCTATATATATATATATATACATATATATAGATATATCTATATCTATATATATATATATATATAGATATATATATATAGATCACTTTTGTCAACACATGTGTGGTTTCCCTGGGGGCTGTGATCGGCCCCCAGGAAAACCAGACCCACATATAAAAGTGATCTATATATATATATATATATATATATATATATATATATATATTTGCCACCAGTTGTCTTGCAGTTGCAGCTTGCGTCTTCAAAGCAATGCACATACTTCAACTGACGCATTTCAACTGTAGCTTTTAGGCAGCAATAAAAAAGTCAAGTAAGTATTGTGATTATGTTTCTGCTACAAAAGGATCAGACTTTTGTCTAGTGGCAGTTTTAGTGCCATAAAGAAGCGCAGAAGGTTTATATGCTACTGCAAAGAGCAAATCTGTATTTTATGTCAATAGCTGAGTACATTAGTAAAGTCAGCCATTAGCTGCGCTATAATATGAATGAAATGTATGTGCGGGGTGGGGGGCGGCTATGGAGAGATGAAGGACACTTTTGCTGGGTGGTAATGAGGGAATCCGAGGAGGAGGGAGTGGGAGCACCAATAATGATTGTTGGACTGGGCGCAGGAGGTGCTAAAGACTGTGACGAATGGTATGTGACAAGGTGTTTTTTGAGTGTCTTGAAAGAACGTGCTGATTGAGGGAAGAAGCGCAGGTAAGGTGGCCTCTACTGTTGCACGTATCTCACACACACCATCGATTTTGTGACTGTCTATGTAGGCTAGTGTTTTAGAGCAACAGTTTAGCCAAATGCAGAGATGGCATCTTGATGGATGACTGCTGCCGTCACTCGAGTTATAGAGGACAGCTCTGACATAGGATCAGAGACTGAGACATCAGATACTGAGACAGCATCTGAGGGATAGGACAATGGCACAGACTCTGGGAGTGATTTTTCAGTCGTAGGAGTCCAGTTCGATAACTCCTCTTCCAGTAAATTATGAGGGAGGTGATGAGGACAGTCCTGCTGTCCCTTCGCAAGCACAGTCTGTGCAACGGGGTAATAGTGGGTTAGCCCAACCCAGAGAGCAGGTGAATGCGGCGGCAAGCAGAGAGAGAGAGTGCTCTCTTGGGAGCTCCCCAATTTAGTTCAGCCCCAAATTCCACTGCCCAAAACGTATTGTGGAGACATCAAAATTATCTATCACAAAACAAACTGGTTTTGTAAGGCAGGCACCTGTGTTTTTGGTCCTGGGTTCGGCGGCCATATAGAGAAACATACTAAACCCAAACATTTCTGGAAACTAGACATTCGGGGGAGTCCACAGAGGTGTGACTTGTGTGGAGTCCCCAAAGTTTTCTCACCCAGAATACCCTGCAAAGCTGAAATGTTGAATAAAAACTCTATTTTTCTCGGATTTCTGTCACACACACTACAGGAATATGCTGGGATCCACAAAATTCCTACCACCCAGTAATTCCTCACTTGTCCTGATAAAAACACTACCCCACTTGAGTGCCTATACCTAGTGCCTGCGTCAGAAATGAATCACCCCAGGGTCAACAGCTGCCTCATGTAAGGACCAACATTGACCGTTGTGTAATCTATTCCTGTCGCGGGCACCAGGCCTACCCACACAAGTGAGGTACCATTTTTATCGGGAGACTTGGGGGAACACTGGGTGAAAGGAAATTTGTGGCTCCTCTCAGATTCCAGAACTTTCTGTCACCGAAATGTGAGGAAAAAGTGTTTTTTTAGCCAAATTTTGAGGTTTGCAAAGGATTCTGGGTAACAGAACCTGGTCAGAGCCCCACAAGTCACCCCATCTTGGATTCCCCTAGGTGTCTAGTTTTAAAAAATGCCAAGGTTTGCTAGGTTTCCTTAGGTGCCGGCTGAGCTAGAGGCCAAAATCCACAGCTAGGCACTTTGCAAAACACAGGTCTATTTTCTTTGGGAAAATGTGATGTGTCCACGTTGTGTTTTGGGGCATAACCTGTCGTGGGCGCTAAGCCTACCCACACAAGTGAGGTACCATTTTTATCGGGAGACTTGGGGGAACGCTGGGTGGAAGGACATTTGTGGCTCCTCTCAGATTCCAGAACTTTCTGTCACCGAAATGTGAGGAAAAAGTGTTTTCTTGGCCACATTTTGAGGTTTGCAAAGGATTCTGGGTAACAGAACCTGGTGAGGGCCCCACAAGTCACCCCATCCTGGATTCCCCTAGGTGTCTAGTTTTCAAAAATGCACAGGTTTGGTAGGCTTCCCTAGGTGCCGGCTGAGCTAGAGGGCAAAATCTACAGCTAGGCACTTTGCAAAAAACACGTCAGATTTCAATGTAAAAATGTGATGTGTCCATGTTGCGTTTCCTGTCGCGAGCATTAGACCAAGTGAGGTACCATTTTTATTGGGAGACTTGTGTTATTGCCCCTTGTATTTCTCTACATTTTTTCCTTCCAAATGTAAGACAGTGTGTAAAAAAGACGTCTATTTGAGAAATGGCCTGTAATTCACAGTTAGTATGGGCACCCCAGAATTCAGAGATGTGCAAATAACCACTGCTTCTCAACACCTTATCTTATGCCCATTTTGGAAATACAAAAGTTTTCTTGATACCTATTTTTCACTCTTTATATTTCAGCAAATGAATTGCTGTATACCCGGTATAGAATGAAAACCCATTGCAAGGTGCACCTAATTTATTGGCTCTGGGTACCTAGGGATCTTGATGAACCTACAAGCCCTATATATCCTTGCAACCGGAAGAGTCCAGCACATGTAACGGTATATTGCTTTAAAAAATCTGACATTGCAGGAAAAAGTTACAGAGTAAAACGTGGAGAAAAATGGCTGTTTTTTTCAGCTCACTTTCAATATTTCTTTTATTTCAGCTGTTATTTTCGGTAGGAAAACCTTGTAGGATCTACACAAATGACCCCTTGCTGAATTCAGAATTTTGTCTACTTTTCAGAAATGTTTAGCTTTCCGGGATCCAGCATTGGTTTCACACCCATTCCTGTCACTAACTAGAAGGAGGCTGAAAGCACCAAAAATAGTAAAAATGGGGCATGTCTCAGTAAAATGCCAAAATTGTGTTGAAAAATGTGGTTTTCTGATTCAACACTGCCCGTTCCTGAAAGGTGGAAAGATGGTGATTTTAGCACCAGAAACCCTTTGTTGATGACTGTAGCCGGGTCCCCGCGACCGCGCCCTCTCTCTCTCTCAGCCGTCATCAGTCGACCAGCTCCCTCGATACATTTCCGCATTCCCATAGCAACGCTACGCAACGTCTCAGGCAACAACTTCCTGGTCCAAAGACTACAAGAGAAAAAGGACTACACCCAGGAAGAGAGGAACGCCACAGAGAAGGAGAAAGCCTGCGAAACGGTAGAGACGGAGACGGCGGTAAAGGACGTGTCCAGAACCTCCCGCGGAGCCGACGAGACCGGAGCTGTTTCCAATTGCGGAGAGGAGACGGGGACGTGAGAAGCCTGCCACGACCCCGGAGGGTCGTGGCTCTCGAAAGTACGGTCCCTCCTAGGGACGAGGGGATCACAGAGCTACACGGGCACTGGGGAAGGGAACAGGGGAGGTGGGAGAGGGGAAGGAGAGGTGCACTGAATCACTAGGGAGAAAGAGAGTGAAAAGAAACGGAAAGTGGCACCATTTGCAGGCCCCTACACCAGCACAGTGGGATATCCTCACCTGCAACCCCTGCTTGCTCCCTCCCCACCCTTATCTAGAAAGAGTAACACCCAGATTACTCAGAAAGACTTACCTCCATTTTTTTTATCTGTTGTTTTGTGTTTTCCCGGAACGCTCGAGGGATCCAACAATCAGAGGTCTTCCAAACCTAAAGAAGGGGACAAGACAGGAAAAAGGACAAGAAGATTAACAAAGACAAGACCAGAATCTCACAAATCCACAAAGAACGTAATGAACATTGGATAGTCTCTACTAAATTTAAAGGATAATAAAAGTACTCTTTAATTTCCACGAATTATACTTACCAGACTCAGTCTTTCTGTTCTCGTGTACCGCCACAGCCTACCACAATGACATTTTCAGGGAAAAAACCACAAGCCTTCTTCGGCAGCCCTTTTTCCCCATTTTTTTTAAAAAAAACCAAAATTTTCACTGTATTTTGGCTAATTTCTTGGTCTCCTCCAGGGGAAACCACAAACTCTGGGTACCATTAGAATCCCTAAGATGTTGGAAAAAAGGACGCAAATTTGGCGTGGATAGCTTATGTGGACAAAAAGTTATGAAGGCCTAAGCGCGAACTACCCCAAAGAGCCAAAAAAGGGCTCAGCACGGGGGTGGGGGGAAAGGCCCAGCAGCTAAGAGGTTAATTGGGGGGAGTAGTAGAGCAAAAAGAAGTTATTGTATTTTTATCCATCCCGTAGATTGCCTGCTTGTAAATGACTTGGAGCATTTCTCCTGGGCTGAAGTAGAACTGAAGACCCATGCAGCAATGCTTCAGATCCCAGAATGGGCATGTCAAGACTAGAGCACAAAGCAAACTTCAGAAGTAAAAAAGAGAGCTGGCTCTTGAAATAGTGGACCAGCCTCACAAGAGAAAAGGCAAGAAGACTGTGGAACCAGCTTCAAAACAGATCCCAGATCAGAACTTCTTCTCCCAGGAAGAGGAGTCACCCTTCTTGAAGGGAACTGAGCCTGCAGAGTTTGGGCCTTACCACCCAGAGTTCTTGGGCACAGGGGGGTCCTCCATGGAAGATCAGTGCCAGGGGCAGAGGACCTATCCCACTCTTGAAGGCCTGAGGCAGCAAGCTGCACAGGAAGAGCTAGGAAATGTCAGTGGTACTCACAGGATTTATTGGGAGGAGGGGCTCCTGTACAATGAGGCCAGAGACCTCAAACCTGGTGCAACCAGGAGGGTGGTTGGTAATGCCCCAGCAATTCAGCAGCGGCTAGAGTTCGACTTTGTTGTCCCCCTTGACCCTTAAACAGTTTCAGGACACAGATACATACTAGTGGTAATGGATCATGCCACTAGATATCCCGAGGCTATACCCCTCAAAACCATTACAGCACCTGCAAGGTTAGTTACTCACTTTGATTGGCCAGGAATGTCACAAAAAGTGAAGGACTTTTATCAGTCCTGCACTACCTGCCAAGCCAGTGGCAAGGCAGGAAGGATACTTGAGGGCCTCCTTAATGCCACCACCTGTGGTTGGGATACCCTTTGAAAGGGTAGGGGTCTACATTGTTGGCCCCATTGACCCTGAAACAGCTTCAGCACAGATACATGCTAATGATAGTGGATCATGCCGCTAGATATCCTGAGGCAATACCCCTTAGAACCATTACTGTACCTGCAGTTGGAAAAGCTCTTCTGGGTATTTTCACCAGGGTAGTGTTCCCTATGGAGGTGGTATACAAAGTGGTATACAAAGTGAAACAGAACAATACCCATGGGAGGGCTGCTTTGGAAGGATCTGGATACATTGTTTAGCGTTATTGTAGCAAGAGATTTGTGGGAGGATTGTAAGAAAGTGATACACTGGCCCGCAATACGTGAACACTACTGCAATTACTAAACTAACTTTTGGCACTAGACTAAGGCCCTCATTCTGACCCTGGCGGTCTTTGACCGCCAGGGCGGAGGACCGCGGGAGCACCGCCGACAAGCCGGCGGTGCTCCAATGGGGATTCCGACCGCGGCGGTAAAGCCGCGGTCGGACCGGCACCACTGGCGGGGTCCCGCCAGTGTACCGCGGCCCCATTGAATCCTCCGCGGCGGCGCAGCTTGCTGCACCGCCGCGGGGATTCTGACCCCCCCTACCGCCATCCAGATCCCGGCGGTCGGACCGCCGAGATCCGGATGGCGGTAGGGGGGGTCGCGGGGCCCCTGGGGGCCCCTGCAGTGCCCATGCCACTGGCATGGGCATTGCAGGGGCCCCCGTAAGAGGGCCCCTACATGTATTTCACTGTCTGCTGCGCAGACAGTGAAATACGCGACGGGTGCAACTGCACCCGTCGCACAGCTTCCACTCCGCCGGCTCGATTCCGAGCCGGCTTCATCGTGGAAGCCTCTTTCCCGCTGGGCTGGCTGGCGGTCTGAAGGAGACCGCCCGCCAGCCCAGCGGGAAAGTCAGAATTACCGCCGCGGTCTTTCGACCGCGGAACGGTAACCTGACGGCGGGACTTTGGCGGGCGGCCTCCGCCGCCCGCCAAGGTCAGAATGAGGGCCTAAGTATGGGAAAGGTTTGCAAGTAGGCAAGAGATGGCTGTAACATGCTTACACACTGTGGAAAATTTAGGTTCAAGTGTTAAGTCATCACACATAATGAGACACAAAGCTTCTGGGCATTTTACTGTGCAGCTGTGAAAAGTGTACAACAACTAATAACTTTCCTATGTAGGGATTACATTTAAAAATATTTTGACCCATGCAAAGGTTGCCAACATTTTTACAGCGAACAAATTTAGTCTTGAGGGACTGGAGAATTCAGGTGCAGCATTTAACAATAAGTTGTCAAGGTTGTGGAATTTTATAAAATATCTACTTGTCCTTGGGACAGGTTGTGTCATCAATCTACTTGTCCTGTAAAAACACATGCATATTTTCTTCTGCTAAAATGACGTTTACAAACATTTTCTAGGAGTATGATTTTCTGGTCTGCTTCTGTAAATGTTTGCTCATTCGTAAAAGCCATTAATCTTTACTAATGCCCGACAGATACCATGGGTGCACTTTGTGATTTTCTTTAAGAATTCAGTCCGTCACTGATTATCCAAGAACTTTTGTTATTTGAACTCTGTGCCAGTATTTATTGGCTGGCTTCACTGTAAGCGACACCATTCTGCTCTTCCATAAGAACCATATTGGCACAAAGTAGTTTTTGTTTGTGCCAGGAACTACTGTGGGAATGTGTGCTTTTGGAAGACAAAAAGAATATTTTTGCTTTTCGCCAATGCTCGTTTATTTTCATGTTTCCCATAACCTTGCTGAAAGTGGTTACACTGATTTTTCCATTATGAATATAAAGTTTGGAAATACTACCATCCATCTGCACATTTTAATAAATGATACTTCAAAGAAATGGCACCTAAAATTTCATAGTAGTTTAGCAAAACGTTTCTTTCCTAGTTGCATTTTGTGTGAACATATTTTAAAAGCATATAATAGTACATTTTGCTTTCAAGCTTCTGCAAATATTTGCATCTGATGAGAGAGCATTCCTGAAGCATATATGTAGCCTCATATTCTTATACTTTGCAAATGTGTGGGTACACGTATTTATATTGGGAGCACTGTCAGCAGTGCAGTCAGAGCTTATAACATTTTCTCAGTGTGCTCACCCTAATAATAAAGGCTTTGCATTAATGAACCATTAATACAAGTTCAAATAGCATTAACATATGGAAAAAGATTGCCTTAACCACAGACAATGCCCGTTACTGATCCATAATGTGGTATTGTGAATTGGCAGCCAAAGTGTTTGTGCTGCAGTGGGTTAGGCCTCCTTGTCACAAAGACAAAATATATACAAAAAAGTGTTTACCTTGATCCCAAATAATATATGTGCAGGGCACCAGTCTATGGTAATTCCATACCCCTGGTTGTGTATTTCTTCATAGCTTTATACTGTAAATACAAATAATTCAGGCCCTCATTACAGCTTCGGTGGTCTTTTAAAAAGACCAGCGAAGCTGCGGGTGCCATTATACCGCCAGTGCTGGCGGTATATCTGGCTCCCTATTATGACTTTTCTGCTGGGCCAGCAACCGGACACAGTGTTTCTGTCCGCTGGCCCAGCAGAAAAGTCACATCAACATTGCAGCCAGCTCATAATAGAGCTGGCTGCAATGTTGATGTACAGCGGGTGCAGCAGTACCCGTTGCGCATTTCACTGCCCAAAATTCGGGCAGTGAAATGCACGATGGGCCTGTGCCCGGGGGCCCCTGCACTGTCCATGCCAAGCGCATGGGCAGTGCAGGGGCCCCCAGGGGCACCCTGAGTCCCCCTTACTGCCAACCGCTCCATGGTGGTGTTCACCACCATGGAGGGGCTGATGGTTGGAGACTCATAATCCCCTGGGCAGCGGTGCTTGCACAACTGCCCTGGGGATTATGACCACCAGGTATGTTGGAGGGGCCTGCGGTAAGGCCGTGGCTATTGCGCCACGGTCATAATATGCTGGTGGTACACAGCCAGCCTGTTGGCGGTGTTACCGCCAGTTTACCACCAGCCACCAGGGTCGTAATGAGGCCCTTAGTCTGTTAAATTATGAGAAAAAATCTTGACATTAAAAGTAGAGTTAGTATGTGCTGAAATGTAAATGATAACAGGAAATAATAGAAATACAACATCATGGTTTTTTATTGGGATGTAGATTGAGTTAGTTCTATGATAACATACTTCTATTAAGATGTATTGATAATCATGCTAAACATATATTAGTGCAATAATAATACTGATACATGACATCTTGGTAACACTGATCGTTTCACTTAATAAGTGGCCAAAAGAAAATAACACAAGTTGAAGTCTAAACCCCTGCAGTACATGCAGTATGTTGAAGGCATTTGAGTGCAATTAAAGTATAAAAGAGGCAATGGGTATTTTCACCTCGTCCTGAATTATTTCAAATAGCAAAACAAAATGCAATGCATTTGTCAAAACTTTTATTTTATTTTATAGCAGTAATGGCAAAACTGCTTATGCTGTATCAGAACAGTAGATTTCTTGTAAATAATAACAGATTCTTTATTGGATCTACCTAATTAATGTGCATAGTACTTTGTAAAATGTATCTAGTGATAGGAATATGTTTTGAACAAAACAATGAATGTGCTCTTTTCGGGTTAAACATTCTGGTTACACATGAAGTATAAGACACACCGCAAAATGTTCCTTGGCTTATTGTATGTTTTCATATTCTACAAATGCGAGAAGGTATACATACAAAACCGCAGGTAATTCACAAAAGGAAGTACCATTTTCCCAGATATCATACTCTTCTTACCTAGTGCACCCATAGTTCACAAACGAAAAATGAATATGAAAGGAAAAGCATTTATTGATTAGAAAGAAAAATAAAGGAGAATAGCAGTGACTGGGTGCAATTATTTAATGTTACAGGTGATGTCTCCTCCGGAGGTAAAGGAAAAGGGTATGTTTTTTTATCCCAAATATACCCAGCCACAGAAACTGGATCAGGCCTTAAAAAATCATAAACATATTATTAGACCTGCAGGTCGATTACTTGAATAATCTACTCAACCTAATTGTAATGTACTTGACCTGAAAACAGGTCTCAAATTGTGTGATCCTAGGCAAATATTGCATTTTACAGTCACCTTTTTCTTCATTCTCACATATGAGTGCACCTTCAAATATGTGAGTACAACATTTCTGCTGTAAACAAAATCCTCTTTTGTTTGATTAAATACACTAAATGTGTGATCCATGTATAATAAATCCAGCCCACATATAGGGTACACATGATCCATGCATGACTTGCCTCTTAGTTTACCAATAGCTTTGCTATCAGGGCAGGAGTGTTTCTCAGTTTATGTTTAAACACTCACTTTTAATAAATATATTACTAAAGCATGATGTGGTAGCACACTGTAATTTACAGACAGCACATTTCCAAGAAACGTCCAAAAATCTTCGCACTAACTGGCAGCTCTACTGATAAAACTATATAGGCCTTCATTACAACCCTGGCGGTCTGTGTTAAAGCAGCGGTAATACCGTCAACAGGCCGGCAGTTAACAAAATGGAATCACAACCATGGCGGAAACCACCAACACAGACAGCCACTTTAACACTCCGACCGCCACGGCGATAGAAACAAACACTGTGGCGGTAACCGCCAACAGACAGACGGAACACAATGTACCGCCCACTGTATGACAACAGGCCTATCCGCCACCTTTTCCGGGGCGGTAACAACGCCATCAAAAGCACAGCGGAAACTGTCTTTGGAACGGAAACCACTCACCTCTCGACACCCAACGAGGAACCAGGATGGCATGGTGCCCGAGTTACAGGTGCTACCAATGTTGGTTTACCTCCTCTTCTACCAGGAGCAGCAAAGACGGCGGCGACAACCATGGTGAGTACTGCACCTAGTACACAGGGGAGGGAAAAGAGAGTGACACACACACGCAACATGCAACACCCCCACCCCCACCCTCACCCACAACACCATGCACACAAATACATGCATCAACATTACATTTACACCCCATACCCCTCTGGGAGACTGCAAGGACAAAAGTGAATGATTGTAACGAGTGTAATCATCTAAAATTCAGTTTTGGAAACAGGTCTGCAACAGATCAGTATAAACAAGTATGTACAGCAACTACACAAGTCCGGATAGTGTTCAACTCATTGTCAGTGGACCAGTGGTCTTAAAATGCATGGGCGAAGCCCACACATGATACCTGCCTCTAAACGGAGAGAACACTGCTGGGGTATCAGGTCGAAAAAAACAGGCACCTCAGGGGGAAGGGGAGGGGGGCACCTCAGCCGGATGAAAGGACGACACCACTGCTACACGAGGGGGTTCCATGCCCACTGATTGGTCCTGGGGAGTGCAAAGCCACAGTCTCTCAAGTCTCTCAAGTGGGTGGTTTGCCCACTGATTGGTCCTGGGGAGTGCAAAGCCACAGTCTCTCAAGTGGATCCTTTTCTCCACTGGTTCTGGAGGGGGCTTTGTGCCCAGAGTGCTTCATCTTGCCAAGGATTGGGGTGGTGGATGCTCTTCTCCACTGGTTCTGGAGGGGACTTTGTGCCCAGAGTGCTTCATCCTGCCAAGGACTGGGGTATCGGATGCTCTTCTCCACTGGTTCTGGAGGGGGCTTTGTGCCCAGAGTGCTTCATCCTGCCAAGGACTGGGGAAGCAGATGCTCTTCTCCACTGGTTCTGGAGGGGGTTTTGTGCCCAGAGTGTTTCATCCTTCCAAGGATTGGGGTAGCGGATGCTCTCCTCCACTGGTTCTGGGGGGGGCTTGGTGCCCAGAGTGCTTCACATGGTGTGTGGCATTTCCCATTCCCGCACATGGGTGTCAGAGCCACAAGATTTCCTGGGAACAGGTAGCATGATACTCCATGGAGGCGGAGACATGCTCCCCCCTCCGGCGACTCAGCCTGCCAACTGCTGGTACTGCCAGTGCTGGTTGTGGTGCCTCATGTACGCTGTGCAGGGTCCCAGACATCTCCTGCAGCCTCGGACGACTGGGGATTATGTCCATGTCGGCTGTGGTGGCACAGTCTGAGTACGTTGCGGGGCAGGTGGCAGTGGTTGCGGCGTTGTCAGCGGCGGACACGCTTGCGGTGGTGCATGTGTCAGCACCTGTGGAGGGAGACACCAGGACGTCTCCAGCAGCCTTGGACGGCTGCCCACTGGGTATGATGCTGGGGACTGGAGCAGAGGCAGCAGGCATGTAGGTGGCGGTGCAGGTTGAGGTGCAGGTGGCGGTGGTTGCGGCAGTGTCCACCGTAGTACAGGTTGCTATTCTGACCTGCAGAAGGGGTGTCACCAATCCCTCAGTCTGAGGCTCCGTGTCCTGAGCTGCCTTCCCTTTAGCCTTGTGTCCCTTCCCCACCTTTGAAGTCACTGCTGGGACCTTGGCACTGTCTGTTTTTGTCTTGGAGGAGGCCTTGCTGCTTGGTTGGTGCGGCTTACGGCATGTTGTCCCCTTCTTCACCTTGGCAGGTGGCGGAATAGGGTGAACCTAGGCCTCATTAGGTGGCGCACTGGCAGCTCAGATGGGTGCGGCCCACGATGCCACAGGACTTGCAGGGACCACAGAACTGGAGGATTTCGTGGCTGAGGTGCTGGGCTGGGATCTGGACATCCTGGCCCTAGGGGAAGGACGGGTGGGAGGAGTAGGGAAGAGGTCAATGTTAGCCAGGAAAAGTTTTTTAGACACTGGGACGAGAAGATGGACAGGGTTTGGGAGTGGAGGAAGAGGTAGTGGTTGTAGGAGGTGTACGTCTGCTGAATTTGGGTGACGGTGCATGGGCTGGAGGCTGTTGTGAGGTGGAGGGCTGTTGAGTGGGTGTGTGCCGTCGTTTGTGTAGTTTGGGAGGAGGGCTCACATACACACTGGGAGAGGAGACAGGGGACGTGTGCATGGTAGTGAGGGTGGTGATTGCACGTGAGTGGTGTGTGGTGATGGGCATGCTGGTGATGGAGGTAGTGGCTGAGGATGTAGTGCATGCAGGTGTGAGTGGAGACGAGACAGGCAGGGAGGTGGAGGACGTGGAGGAGGGGGACACAGTGGAGGCAGTGGATGTTGGTGTGTCTGCATGGGTATGGTGCTTGTGTGAGTGCCTGTGGGATGTGTGGTGCTTATGTTTGCCATGTCCACTCTTGTGTGTTGATGAGTGTGCATGCTGGTCTGATGATGTGCTTGGGATAGGCTGAGGTAGAGGGGATTGGGACAGAGGAGAGACATGGTCAATGGCTGCAACTACACCACCGTTGGCAGACACAACACACAGGGAGCAGCCCTATGCACTAGGCCATGCACTAACAGTTCAGGGGAAAATCACATGCCCATGGGGGACTGTGGCTAGACCCATTTGATGCACACCTGGAACCCACAGGAGCCTGAGTAGACGTAGAGGGCCACTGCCACTTTTGGGGTTGGACTGGCACTGAGCCTGCCTAACAATGGATCTACCCTGGCACGCTTGCCCCGCCATAGGGGAACCCACAGCCCTCTTCCCACAACCAGAAACCTCATAAAGCGTGCAGAGTCAGCTGCATGAGACAGTACTCACCCCCTTGTGGCTGCTGTGAAGCCCTCAAGCGCCCATCCAACTCCGGATATGCCACTGCCAGGATCCGGTACATCAGGGCGGTCACGGTGCGATGGGCACCCCTTGCACGCTGGGAGGCCATCCCCAGCTGGGCCTCCGCCGTCTTCTTGCTCCAGCGGCGCAGGTCCTCCCATCTTTTGCTACAGTGGGTGCTGCGTCTATGGTAGACCCCAGGGTTCTCACTTCCTTGGCGATGGCACGCCAAATACCCTTCTTCTGGTAGGCGCTGACCTATAGGAAATGTAAAGTAGGAAGGGCTTTTACTCCCCCGTCCGGTTATTCTTACTCATTGGCCACAACCACCCACCCTGGCCCACAAACACATACACTGACCATCCTCACATGGTGGCCTCTGCCTACCCCTCCACCTGTATCTTTCATCAATGCCACTCCATACGTTCATGTCCCATCCATCATGCTCACAGAGTACTTACCTGTTTGTCTGGTGGACCGTAGAGTTGCGTGTACTGGGGCAGGACCCCATCCACCAGTTTGTCCAACTCCTCCGCAATGAAGGCAGGGGCCCTTTCCCCAGACACTGTAGCCATTGTCGCTTCTAGACTCAGGTCACAGCAGCACTTACAGTGTAGGTCCTCTCCTGTTGAAGGTCAGGTATCAAGTGAGTGAACAGATAGAAAATGGCGGTCACGTCCGCGACAGTGCGTACCGTCACCGCCAGCGTAAATCGTCATTGGCTCCTGGGACCCATAGGGCCCAAGGATAACCAATGCTGGTCTTCGTCCGCCTACCGCGATGGTGGACAACGCCAGCGCAGTTACCTCATTTCCCCTTGTCCCTCCTTACAGGTCAGGCAGCCACCATTTCAGGTGGCCACATGGCAGGCCATATAACTGCGTCACATCAGTTTTGTGCAGGAATGCGTACATTTAGCGCTAAATACAGGTTACATAACATTTGTTCTAAACACCCTTGTGAAACCTATGTAGTGTATGACCCTCTGCTCACCCTTCTCCTCCATAGGGCACGACTGCTGGGGCAGTTGATGAGATGGCGTCATCCTCCGGTATACAGACCCCTGGTGGACCTGTCGAAAATGGAAGACAGACACATCATCATCACATACAGACTTGATCGTGCCCCAATCCAAAAACTGTGTGCCCAGTTGGAGCCAGACCTGATGTCAGCTATCCGCCATCCCACAGGAATACCCCCCTCTAGTGAAGGTCCTGTCAGTGCTCCATTTACTAGCCAGTGGGTCCTTTCAAACAACGTGTAGTCCAGAGTGTTGTCTGCCCTGCTGAGATCACATGCGCAGCTACATCGTATTCCCCCAGGTGGAGGATTTGCCCACAGTGAAAGGTGACTACTATGCCCTGGGACATATCCCCAACATCATTGGTGCCATTGATGGTACACATGTGGCATTAGTCCCCCCCGCAGAAATTAACAGGTGTACAGAAACCGCAAAAGCTACCATTCTATGAATGTGCAGATGGTGTGTTTGGCAGACCAGTACATCTCCCATGTGAATGCCAAGTATCCTGGCTCTGTGCATGATGCTTACATTTTGAGGAATAGCAGCATTCCTTATGTGGTGGGGCAACACCAGAGGCACCGGGTGTGGCTAATAGGTGAGTCTAAGGTCCCAATACAGTTGACATAGGTGTCTGGCTATGGTAGAGTCCCTAATGGTTGGTGTATGTCTTGTGGCAGCTGTGGAGCCTGTGGACAGTGAAGAAGAGGAGGCAGAAGAAGAGACATTGACAACCGAAACAACATCATCATGCAATACTTTCATTGAGACACAGGTAAGAAACTGGCACTGCTCCTCTCATATCAGACTACTGTAGGACATTGCTTGATTCTGCATTTTTGCCTCTGTGTATGGACCCTGACAGTTCACTTTGGCTTTCCATTTTACAGATCTGTGTACCACTTTTTGCCTTCTGCTATGTTTACTGCTGCCCAACAACTGTCTAACATTGGTATGTGAAAACGAACATTGACATTGCTATTTTTCTGAAAGGTTGCAATAACAAGAGGAAGGGGAAGGTGTCAATTCCAGGAACCAACTGATACAACTCTACTTCCAATAACTGTGTGGGACTTAAGCCTGTTATTGCGGTTAGTGAGTAACACTGTCAGTGTGCTCTATCATATGGGGGGTTGGTCATGATAGGCGATACATGGACCACTTCTGCATGTTACTGACTGAAAATATATGCATTCCCTCCTTGCCACCATTTGGGCACACAATACTACCATTATGCACAACTTGACAATAAAGTTGGTCTCTGCCAGTTGCATCCATACTCCACTTTGTTCACAATTTAAGACAGGGGACAGTGTTACAGGTGTGAAATGTGTTTTATTGGTAGAAGTGAGTGAATTGTGCTATATACAGTGATGGGAGTCGTAAGGGTTGGGGGTCCTCAAAACCAACTTGGTGCCAGCCTTGTTGGATGGTATTGATGGGTCCATTTTGTTGAACAGTACTTCAAATTGCCCTCAGCTAAGTGTTGTTGGTGAATGGGTGGGATGGTTGATTTGCATTAGTAGCAGAGTCAATTGTTGGAGGGGGCCTTGTTCTAAATGGGTTTACAGTACCATATCTTGGCCTAAGAGTACGTCTGGGTGCCTGCTGTGGAGCTTCTTGGGTTGGCATGGTTGGCCCTTGGGTTTCCTGGGAGGGTATTTCCTGGGATTTGTCTGCTGCTTGGGTCATCTGATGCTGGTTGTCCAGGGCTGTTGTGGGGGCCTCTTATCCGGTGTAGGTGTCAGTCTGGTTTTTAACAACTGCAGCAGTGCTCCAGCAATGGTGGCCAATATGGCATTGTACTCTTTCCACTGCTCCATGGCCTGTTGGTGTTGTTCCTGCTGCATCCTCTGACTTTGATCCAGGGTGGACACAATCTGTGCCAACCTGTCTTGGGTATGTTGGTAGGCCCCCAATACCTCTGAAATAACGTCCTGGACTGCTGCATCCATCCTGTGGCCTCCCCCCTGGCCCACTTAGACCCTTGAACTTGCCCTAGACCCTGTGCCTGTGTCCCCTGCACAGGTCTGGATGTGCCACTTGTACTGGGGCCCTCGCCTTCCTGCATGTTGGGAGTGGGAGACTGTGGCCTCTGTAGCTGTGTTCCACCAGTCTGTGCCCTGAGTACACTGGTGTGGGTACGTCTGCCCTGGCCTGCTGGTCTTGACTGGGTGTTAGGGGTGACAGTGGTTTCCTGGGTGGGGCTGCTGCATGGTGAGAATCCAGGACTGTGTGAGGGGCCTGCCTGCTCATCAGTGTCCAGGGATCCTTCGCCAAGGTCTTGTGTGGTGCCTCTGTCTCCCTGGAGGGCAGTGGCACTCCTTGTCCTGTCCATCAGGGTTGCGAGGGTGGTGGTGCCTGTTGGGGGACATAGACATGTTTGTTACATATGCATGTAGGTTTGAGGTGTACAGGACTGGGCTATTTTGTGCTGGTGTTACTTTCAGTGGCCTTCCACGGTGCCTTTGTGAGGTTGACATGGCATTTAGCGCCAGTGGTGGGGTTGCATTATGGTGGGGGGTATTTTTCCATTGTGGGTACGTGCAGGGGTGGGTGGCTGTGCACAGCAGGAGTGATGTGGGCCTGTTAGTGGGTTGTAGGTCATGCAGGGGGGTGGATGTGTAGAAGCCTAATTATTCAGCACCCATTCAAGATACAAACGACCGTTAGCCAGCTCTTCTAGATAAACATAATGAATTTATTAGGAATAGAATAGAAAGACATGTACATGGAGGATGCTCTGTACTAGTGTACACGAACAGCCCAATACAAGGAAGTAATACACGATCTTTTATAGTATTAAACCACAAACATAATTCAACGTCTTATTGGTTCTTTGGCATTGACGTATGACTACTTCTCCATTATGGCTGAAGGTAGTTTTTCCTATCATACCATATATAGTAACAAAAAGAATAGAAAAGGATTTTACACAAGGTGGCCTATGTGACTAATATCACATGGTCCATCTTGTGACAGAACTTGAGAACATCACGTACTCAGACTGGTACTTTCCAGAAGGGAGATTGCTTCAGCTAGCATGCAATGACGATGATATTTCATGATGGCAGTTCAGAGAGCAAGCCTTGCAACATAATGCGTTCCTAGCAGTAGCGAATTACATTTGTAGGCCTCTTTACTTAATGATAGGCCTGTGCAGAGATTGTCATTGTGTATCACAGGGGCCACTAGGCATAGCATACCTAAGAACTGTAAAATGCGATTCCACATTCCGCCCTCTGATACTCAATGACAAATCTAAGGGTCATGCTGTATTGCTCTCATTTATACCTCTTGCTCGTCCCTGTTGTCATCCTTATATCTTTTTCTTCGATAATGTGTGTGTTTCTGGTGACAGTTTTTTTTTTTTTCAAGAGTAGGGCCAGGAAGGATGTACAAACTGGTATGAGCACACATATCGTTATCAGTGCCACAATCCCTAACACTAGTACTTCTACCAACCAGGTACCCCAACCCCTGAACCATGCTGCTATTCGATCCAGCATTCCTTCAACGTCTGTCCCATCTGCCACTTTCCCAGCTCCTTCTTCTACCTTCTGTATTTCCTCTATTTCCTTTCTTATATTCCCACTGTTATCCGGTGTATACACGCAGCATTCCTGATGGATCACGGCACCGACCCCTCCCTCTTTTGCCAGGATGGTGTCTAGCGCAAGCCTATTCTGGTTTACAAGTGCCCTCATGTCTCTGAGTTCCTCAGTGATGTTCCCTAAGGCTGCTGCGGTGTTGCTGGCTAGCCCTTCCACTAATTCGGCCAATATGTGAATTTCATATTGTGAGTGTGCTATCCCTAATCGCATCACTATGATCCCCTCTATTACTATTACCTCATCCCCCCACGTTGGTGTCCTCTTCCTGCGCACCCCGCCAAGTGTTCTCTTTTCCCCCTTCTGTAATTCTGTTCTATGCGCCATTTTTGGTAGCACGAATGCTAGGTAGCAGGTACCTTGCCATCCTGCTGGCAATTTAAAAAATGCCTATGTCCCACATATAATAAATATTCCTTTGGGAGGTGTCAGGCCTATGGACAAGCCTGTTGTGTCATTTCTTTTGTAGTCCAGGCTCAATGTTGTATTGCAAATACTATGTCCCACATCAATTCCGTTTTTGCTAGTGTCTGCATTACCTCTTGAGTATTTGAAACACCATGGTGCCTTTATTTCTGTATCTATGGCCAGGCATGGTATTTGTTGTTCTGAGCCATGATCCCTTTCAGTGTAACCCTTCCCTCTTTCTGTTGTAAATGCATTCAATAAATTCTCTTCTTCTTTCTTCGGATCTAATCTCCTACACTTCTTTCTTCTCCTTCTATCTTCTTCCTTCAATTTATTTTACACTCTTTCTACCAATTTTCCTTGCATATCACCTACATAAGGTTCATCTTCCAAACCATAGTCATCCCTTTTTCTCCTCATTTCTCCTTTGTTTATATTTTCTCTTATTCTCTCCTTTTTTCTTTTGCCTGTTCTCATTCCTTTTAAATTCCCCCCTAACATATTATCTAATATGTTACATGCCACGAATTCTGTGAGGGGCATTTGAGTGCAATTTCTTTTCTCCTGGCTACTGGTCGGTAGGTGGGTACATATATAACAATCAGACACATTTGCTAGTTCTTTGTACATTGATACCATTTGCACAAATGTATTGTCCTTATAATCTTCTCCATCTTCTTTCCATTTTGTATATTTCACCCATTTTGTTTTATCCTCCACCCTCTCATGTTGTTTTGAGATATTCTTGTTTTCACCACCGGTTGCTCTTTCACCTTGGCCACTTTTGGGGATGTAGTGTTCCTGGTCGAGCCATGGAATATGTATGTCGTCTTTATATACTATCAGGATTGTTGTTAGTACTATATCTGCTACAGGGGTGAGTAATGCTGTGACCACCACTGGCCACTTCTTCTGCTCCTTTTTCTTATGTTGTAATCTGAAATCCATGTCGCCTTATAGGGTGTAGTCGGATGTGGCTAGCACTTGAAACCAGTTCTACTGGTATGTAACCTTTGGTACCTCCTTATTCCTGTAGGAGTGCCACACGAGTAGTCTATTCCTTCTGTATATTTTCGGGGCGACGTTGAATGCTATTTGACACTTGTAGTTATGCAGAGTATAAAGGGATGAATCCCAATGTCCAGTTCTAAGGGAGTTGGGTGCGATAGTCCGCTGACCCGAGGGATGGCCCTTTTGTCCTATTTTTGCTATATTCCTAATTGGAAGAGGCACCTCCCAATGGGGCTACAAGCCGCACTGATCCTAGTGACCAGCCGCTTCCGTAGGACTGGGATCTGTACCTCTTGGCGTAAATTTTTCTAGCGGACTTTTAGTATTCTGTTAGTTTATATCCTGATGTCTTTAATACTTAAGTGGCCTTGCTTGACTCTCCAACTCCTGTGGAGAGTAGCACGAGCAGTTCTGAAAGAGTATCCTGGTGTCTTGAAGGACCCGCTTGCACCCTCCGACTCCTGTGGGGTTGCAGCACGAGCAGTCCAAGAACAATGCTCTGGTGTACTGGGGAACCCGCTTACACTCTCCGACTCCTGTGGGAGTGTAGCACGAGCAGTTCCGTCAGTGTTGGCTGGTGGCGCTTGTTGAACGAATGTTGTACCGCTGTGGTGAAGGTGGCATTACTCTCATCGGCAACTTTGTTGGCGGCTGGTCGTCCTTTGGTCCAGCGGCCTTCTTGGTGTGTGAGGTATGGACCCAGGATGTGATGCCCTCATACTTGACTGCTGTGGCTGTTGTCAACAGGACTTGGTGTGGTCCCTTCCACCGTGGTTGAAGGCAGTGACGTCTGGTGTGGCCTTTACCCACACCCACACCCAGTCTCCAGGATGCAGTTGTGTTCCGGTGGTGTACCTTCTTGGTGTAATAGCTGTGGATCCAGGAGGTCAGCCCCTCCTACTTTTCAGGTGACCCAAGCCCAATGTCCCTGTTGAAGATCATGTCCAGGTAGTTTTGTCCAGCCAGGAAGGGCCTGCAGCACCTAATGCTGAAGGTAAGGCAAACTGCTGTCCAAATGTCTTATCAGATAATAACTTCTCAGCACCAGACATGTTCATAGGCCAGTCAAACAGTATTTCAGTCGGTGCTCAGTTTGACAACTTTGTCAAGGGTGCCTTTCTTGACCAATGAAGCAAGAGGTAGTGCATCAATCTAGAACCGCTCAGCAGATGCACACAATCTTATAAAGGGACATATCTGACTGGTTTATCGGGTAACTAGCACACTCTTAAACTGAAATCAACACTAAAAAAATAAATAACAATTACACTCAGTAACAGTGGAATATTCACACAAACTATTTCACCAAACAAATGGTGATCCAAAGGTCAGGAAAAAACACATGTTACACTGGTATACAGCCAGTATATTTTTTAACATAGCATTGTATCCTATTATTCTATTTCAACTACCAGAATATCTGCATCAATGCTGGAAGGGTTGGGACTTTGCAGGCATCACCGCCATCAGAAGTCACTTCCCCTTTCTCGTACAAGTGTGATGTTCTGAAATGCTGATGTTCCTTTAAGATATTATATTTATTTTATTTATTTATATTTGGCACCCTCATCATCAGAAGTATATTACTAACAGCTGTATTGCAGTACTACATAGCACACCCTAAGGTAGTAATAACTCTATCATAATATAGGTATTTTCAATACCCAAAACCAGTTTGGAGACTATTTAGTTGCAATCTACCAACACATGAAGGCAATCCATGTCACTGCGCACATTAAGATGTACCACGGAAGACTCCCATTAATTATGAAAACATAAAACGTAACATAGACAGACGGATACAGAAACCACATCCTCTCGTCCATGTTCTGAAACCTAGGAAAAAACATGGATAGAAAAATACTCCTCCTGCCACCAATTATATGCACATATATATACGTAGATACATACATCCTGCGTCCAGGGTGTATATAAAAAAATCCTATAAACTTTAAAATTAAGTAACATTCAGCTGTACATTTATTCTACAATTCTACTTGGTCCGTCATGGTAACATATCGCAACAATCGGTGGCTTTGCCCTTGGAGCCATGCCCAGAGTCTGTGGTTTTCAGAAATGGGGAAGGTAATCTTAACTGCTACAATTTAATACAGGGACCTCGCAGATAAGTGCATAAAATAAAATACAATAAAAAGAAAACACATTTGTGACAAATGTGCTGCATATTTACCCATTCATTGCCCTTTTGACACCCTGGTTGCACTCACATGACTTCAACATACTACATGTACTGCAGATGTTTAAACATCCACTTGTGTTATTTTCTTTTAGCCTCTTATTAAGTGAAATCGATCAGTCACTAACACGTCATGTGTAATTATTATTACTGCACTAATATGTTTATTTTAAATATCAATACACCTTAGTAGAAGTTTGTTATCACATAACTAACTCACTCTACACCCCAACAAAAACCCACATTTTTATATATCTATTATTTCCTTATATTATTTACAATTCAGCACATTGTAACTCTTCTGTTAATTTCTACTGTATATCTCTTCTGTCATTGAACATGACTAAATTATTAGTATGTACTCTATAGAGCTATGAAGAAATACACAACCAGGGGTATGGAATTACCGTAAACAAATGCCCAGCACAATTCTTCCAGAATGCTCTCTCATCAGATGCAAATATCTGCAGAAGCTTGAAAGCAAAATTTGTTATTCCTTGCTTTCAAAATATCTTCACAAACAAGGTAACTAGGAAAGAAACATTCTGCTAAACTACCATGATATTTTAGGTGTCATTTCTTTGAAGCATCATTTAGTAAAATGTGCGGATGCATGGTGGTATTTCCAAAATTTATATTCATAACGGAAAAATCAATGTAACCTTTTCATCAAAGTTACAAATTGTCACAGTAGTTCCTGGCATGAACAAAACTACTTTGTGCCAATATGCTTCGTATGGAAGAGCAGAATGGTGTCACTACCACTGAAGCCAGTCAATAAACAGAGAGACAGAATTCAAATAACAAAAGGTCTGTGATAACCAGTTTATGGCCGATTTCTTAAAGAAAATCACAAAGTGCACCCATGGTATCTGTTCCTGCATTAGTGCAGATGTACAGCTTTTATACATGAGCCAGCATTTAATGAGGCAGACCAGGAAATCGAACTCGTAGACAATGGGGGTCATTCTAACATTGGCGGGCGGCGGAGGCCGCCCGCCAATGTTCCCCCTCCAAAATACCGCTCTGCCGTCGCAAGACCGCTGAGGGTATTTTGGGATTTGCCCTGGGCTGGCGGGCGGCCGCCAAAAGGCCGCCCGCCAGCCCAGGGCAAATCACCCTTCCCACTAGGACGCCGGCTCAGAATTGAGCCGGCAGAGTGGGAAGGTGCGACGGGTGCTGTTGCACCCATAGCGTATTTCAGTGTCTGCAAAGCAGACACTGAAATACTAAGTGGGGCCCTCTTACGGGGGCCCCTGCAGTGCCCATGCCGGGGGCCCCGCGGCACCCCCTACCGCCATCCTGTTCCTGGCGGGAGACCCGCCAGGAACAGGATGGCGGTAGGGGGTGTCAGAATCCCCATGGCGGCGGAGCGCGCTCCGCCGCCATGGAGGATTCCCCCGAGCAGCGGAAAGTCGGCGGGAGACCGCCGACTTTCCGTTTCTGACCGCGGCTGAACCGCCGCGTTCAGAATGCTCGAGGGAGCACCGCCAGCCTGTTGGCGGTGCTCCCGTGGTCGGTGACCCTGGCGGTCACTGGCCGCCAGGGTCAGAATGACCCCTAATATTTGTAAACACCATTTTAGCAGGAGTAAAATATGCATGTGTTTTTACAGGACAAGTAGACTGATGACACAAACTGTCCCATGGACAATTAGACATTTTATAAAATTCCACTCTCCTGACAACATATTGTTAACTGCTGCAAATGAATCCTCTGTTCCCTCAAGACTAAATTTGTTCACTGTAAAGAATTTTGGCAACCTTTCATGGGTCAAATATTTTTAAATTAATCCCTACATAAGAAAGTTTGTATTTGTTGTACACCTGTGGTTCCTAACCTTTTTACTCCTGGGGACCGCCAGTGAAACATTACTGGAAGCCAGGTACCCCCAAGCAATTTGCACAATTTAAATTTCAAACATGAAATAATTCTTTTTTATCTAAAAACTATGCAAAAATCTAAACATTTTATTGGAAATGTTGGTGCTGCATCTCGGCGACTAACTTTTCAATTTTTAGTTTTATTTAGGAAAGGTGAATCCTTCGGGCAATTTTTTAAAATTATCTCCGGGGCTATTTCTGTTATTATTTTTAGATACATAAGATCTAAGAAAGCTTTTATACATAAATATGTGGTGGGGAAAGGAAGTAAACCATAAGTGCCTCTCTTCTCTCCCTATCCTTTTTGTCACATGTAATTAATTTTTATTATAGCATCTCTCATACCAGTGTAGGTGTTGGAGCACTTTACATGGGAGTACAAGGTGTAGGATTCACATGGCATCCACACTGGTAGGCATTTTTCTAAGAGTGCTTGGTCTGGAGAAGCACAAACACAGCATTCAGAACTCTACAGTCGTTAGCATTGTCTTTAATGATAAGAATGTATTTCTACACAGGCAAACCCTTTTTTTTTCTTCTTTCTTTTGAGCAGCATAAGGAAAATGAAAGACTGGAAAAAAACATCTTTCTAATTTGTGCTATGCAGTTGGCATGCAGCTCCTTAATTGCAGTTCATAGCTCACTGTGCTAGATTACTATTATGAACTGTACAGTAACTAAAGAATCTCTGTGACAAAAGCAGTAACCCACTGTGCTATCCACATAAAATACTGTTCTTTTCATAATACACATCCTTTGCAGCCTGCATATTAACCATCTGCACTACCTTTCAGTCAAAACAGCCACTGTCCAAAACTCTCATTCCTCCCCAGCAGGTACATTAATCACTGGAGTTATCTTGACGCTTTTATTTTCGCTGTACAATGCTTTTTGCAGTGCTTTTAAAGCCATTAACAAGTAATAAAGTCTGAATTTTGTGTCTTATTACGTGTGATAACTTAACAATTAAACTTAAATTTTCTACAGTGTGTAAGCATGGTACAGCCATCCCTTGTCTACTTGCAAACCTTTCCCATACTCAGTCTAGTGCCAAATGATAGTGTAGTAATTGGAGTAGTGGTCACATATTTCAGGCCAGTGTATCGCCTTCTTACAATCCTCCCACAAATCTCATGGTACAATAATGCTAAACAATGTATCCAGATCCTTCCAAAGCAGCCCTTCCCATGGCTATTATTCTGTTTAACTCTGTACATTTTTATGTACGTCGAGAGACTGTGTCTTGTGATCTCCAGCTGTGTGTTTGTATTGCTGAGCACCTCCTTCCACATCTTGATTTTATGGATTGTGTGATGTGCATACGTGGACATATCCCATAGTAAATTGTGTGATCCCTCTCGCCCCTTGCCAATACCCCTTTCCATTTCATTTGATATCTGTTCGTACTTCTGTTCATGGTTTCTAATTGCGTTAGCCACTTCCTCTTTACCCTGGCTATGGAATAACTGTCTAATTCTTTCACAAGGTCTCTTACGTTTTGCTTTTATTTTTCACTTCCTCATCCATCAAACGCCATGCCAGGGTGCGGCTTTCACGTTCCGTCTCTACCTGCTGTTGTAGAGGCAGCTCAGAGTGTTTGGTCCCTGTTGTGGTGCCCTCAGGCTGTAGTGTATTTCCCAAATGTCTTCAAACAAAATCGATGTTTTATCCTGTGACCGTGCACTCGCCGGCTTGACAAGCCCCTATTATCTCTATTTTGTTTTCGTCCTCCAATCTTCCCTGCCCTTGTCAGCCCCCCCACCATGTTGAGGAAACCATTCTTTAGTTCAGTTTTTTTTATCCTCCACATACAGGACAGCCCCACATTGAAGGGACATCCCATATGCTACTAGTATGTAGGCAGCATTGTAAAGCACCACACATGTCTGCAAAGCCACAGAAACACTACTGTCAGTTTCCTTGCAAAGTCAAAGTCTAAGTACAGTAGTGCATATAGGCCTTCTTTCGCCGCTATTTGGTATGCTGGACTGTCCTTGGGGCTATGTTGATTTGTCTCTAGTTTGCCTTTACTAAGAGGGTTCCTCGTGACTGTCTTACCCTAGCCTTTTGTTACATAACACGAAGACAATTACAATCGCTCCAGAAAACAGTAAGATGTCGGTGTATTTTTTTTACACCGCTCATACCCCGTGACACAGAAGGGATAAGAATGGGTACATTCACGCACGCAGCCTCTCTCTGCCAGCCGCAATTATTTATTAGTAAAAGCAGGAAGTAAGCCGGTCTGCATTCATGCCACAATTTCAGCCAGCCATGTCCACCTTAGCTCACACAAAGTTTGAAATCAGACAGTACCCAAGGTGCTTGTGACGGCGTCCACACTGGCGTCCTTTGGGGGTGAATCAAGAGATGACAGAATAGTCAGGAGGGAAATATGCAAAATATCACACCCTTGCTTTCCTGCCCTGGTGCAGGGTGCGGCTGTATGATATTGGAAACTGGACCAGATCCTTGGCCAGTGACACACAGATAATGCAATAGCGGTGAACAAGTCAGGCAACCACATGTGACGGCAGAACCATAGACAAGGGTCACAGTACAACTAGCCCTGTGGGGTGATCCTACTCCCACCCCTTGTATCAAATATGTAGTGAGTTCAGGGCGGTGTTTGTACTGTGTGATGTTTGCAGATTAAATCAGTCAATTGTCATAAAAATCTGTATTATGTCGCCCAGGAGTCCACCCACCTAGTCTTACATTTTCTAAAAATTCTTAATCTAAAGAGCAAATGCATGCAGTCAAAATAAATCACAGTACACCACCTTGTGGTGAACCCTTCCTTCATGAATCAAAAAAAACTTTCGCACACACACGTATTTATAGCTCAAAAACCACTTTCACACACACACGTAATCAAACCAGCATCTATTGTTTACACCATTTCACATGAGTAGCCGATAGTTCAATATGCCATAAGCATTGTTCAAAGAGCTGCAATATCACAGGAAACAGATAACATAACAATTGTTTAACACGACAAACAGAGCCTGCCTGCTCCACTGGAATGAACCACTATCATCCAGATACTGGAATGAACCACTATCACTCCTATACACACCAGGACGCTGACAACACCTGCCAGTTCCTCTTAAATGGACACATAGACCCTGGAATGGACCACTACCATTCCACATCTGGGCAACGCCCTTTTAACCTGGGGTTGGCTTGGTGCCTACAACACCCTCTCTGGCCAGAGTTATCTGCCCCAGCCCCTCTGGCTGGGGACTGCAAACAGCGACTCGCGCTGTGTTCTGAAGCAACACCGCTAGTTGCCTCTATTCCTCGGACTTCTTTTTTAACAGTAACAAGCTACATGAAATACAGGAAGCTATTCTAAGTATACAACTGCAGCGCAGGGAGGAAGGAAATGGTGTAATACAATGGAAGGACCAAATTAACACAGAAAATGCTAGCAGCCGGCGGACGGCTATAGTTAACTATCTGAATGTTTTCACAAGGTGCATTATCGGAGCCTGCAACAGAGGACAACAGAGGAAGAAATGCCCTTGGCATGCCCCCGGAGACAGAGAAATAAAATGTCATTATAAAGAGCAGGATAAGGGGTACGGCAAATAGAAATATTAACCATAAATGCATAACCACTCTATGCAGGAAACATATTAACGAAACACCCCAGTTACCTCCCTGTTTCGCAATATTGACACCGAAAATACAGTAGAGCAAACAGCGAGAGCAGGACCACGAAGCAGCAATAGATACTCACGACAGCTCCAGCCTCCGTCGCAGGAGGGGCCCTGTCCAATGGGTCAGCTGTCGCCCCAACCGAAACAGGAGCCGGGCTGAAGGGAGCTATCCGCTGAACGAGACCGCAATTCTGCCACCAAATGTAGAAGCCTAATTATTCAGCACCCATTCAGGATACAAACGACCGTTAGCCAGCTCTTCTAGATAAACATAATGAATTTATTAGGGATAGAATAGAAAGACATGTACATGGAGGATGCTCTGTACTAGTGTACACGAACAGCCCAATACAAGGAAGTAATACACGATCTTTTATAGTATTAAACCACAAACATAATTCAACGTCTTATTGGTTCTTTGGCATTGACGTATGACTACTTCTCCATTATGGCTATGTAGTTTTTCCTATCATACCATATTTAGTAACAAAAAGCATAGAAAAGGATTTTACACAAGGTGACCTACGTGACTAATATCACATGGTCCATCTTGTGACAGAACTTGAGAACATCACGTACTCAGACTGGTACTTTCAAGAAGGGAGATTGCTTCAGCTAGCATGCAATGACGATGATATTTCATGATGGCTGCTCAGAGAGCAAGCCTTGCAACATAATGCGTTCCTAGCAGTAGCGAATTACATTTGTAGGCCTCTTTACTTAATGATATGCCTGTGCAGAGATTGTCATTGTGTATCACAGGGGCCACTAGGCATAGCATACCTAAGAACTGTAAAATGCGATTCCACAGATGTGATGGGTAATGGCTGGGTGGGGTGTAGGTCCAGGTGGGTGTGGGTGGGGTGGTGCATGCATTGCAGCTGTTGTGTACATGGGGTAATTGTAGATGACTTACTTGAGTCCATTCCTCCAGTGAGTCCCTCTGGGTGCAGGATGGCGAGTACCTTTTCCTCCCAGTCGGTGTAGTCGGGTGGTGTTGGTGGCGGGCCTCTACCAGTCTTCTGCGATGTGGTGCCTAGATGCCATGGCTCTGACCTTCCCCCGCAGGTCGTTCCATCTCTTCCAGGTGTCGTCCCTGGTGCATAGATGGTGTCCCACTGCATTCAATCTGTTCACAATGGTCTGCCACAGCTCCAATTTCTGGGCGATGGGTGTGTGCTGCACCTCGTCCCTGAATATTTGTGGCTCCACCTTCAGGATCTTGTCCACCATGGTCCTTAGCTCCCTTTCAGTGAAGCTTGGATTTTTTGGGGGGACATGGTGAGTGTGGTGGATGGTGTTGGTACTGGAGACGAGGTAAGGGTGCTCCTCTGTGGGTCGATGTGCGTCTCCTGTATGCTGGTGTTCGCTGTCTGGCTCTGGTGCGCTCCGTCTTCTTGCCCTGGTTTCATTGCATGGGATTGTGGGGTGTGTCTGGGGGTGTTTTATAGGTTTCTGGATGTGTGTCAGGTGTGTGGGTTATACGCCTGTCCAATGTGTGCACTTCTTGCTGTTGAGTCCACTTGCCGCCCGTGGTGGTCGCAGCCGCCAATGGTTGTCCGGCCTCCACTGTCAGCCGAGGAGATTTGTGCATCATTATTTAGAGGGAGGAATGTGGGTGTGCTTGGCAGCGGGGTGGGGTGGGATGGTGCTGGGATTTCCGCCGGCAGAGTCCTGGCGGGAGAGGTGGTCTGGGAATTTTTGGCAGGGTTGGGTTTTTCGTTCATTATATGGCGAGTTTCCATTCACCGCCAATGGCAGGATTCTGTTCACCACCGACACGGCGGTCGGCGGTCTTTTCCGCCATGTTCGTAATGACGCCTTTCTCTCTATCTAGCTCAGCGTGGATAGCACTATGCTGATCCTATGCTTAAAAACTTTGCTGGATATCTGAGGTGAGCACATCTAGAGTGTCACTGGTGTTGTAGAGTGCTCCTTATTGGAGCTGCTCTCCACCTAAATTTGGGAACTAACCAGACTTCTTGCTTGTATTTTCCATAATTTAAGCGTCACTTTAACCCTGAAAGGGTCTTGTTTTGGTTTACAAGGTTTACACAAGGTGCTCCCTTGTGTCTGGACAAACCTAAACCCCTCTGAAGAGCTCTGATGAGAGTGAAACACGTGTCAGGGGTTGCTTTACGCATTCCAGGTTGGCTTAGATGGTACTTGACCAGTCCAAAGCTGTAATACTGTGCCTGGAGTGGTAAATGGCTTTTGTCATTTTACAGCTCGGCGAGGATGACACTGTGTCAATCCTATGCTTAAAGATTTTGCTGTACAAATGGCAAAAGACTTTGGACCTCATTACAACCCTGGCGGTAAATCCCGCTTTCCGCCGTGCTGAAGGCCGCCAACATACCATGGCTGCGGCGTAATTCCGCTACAGGTATTAGGACCCACATCTTTGAATCCGCCACAATACAGACACCCACAGAAGTCCGCCACACCAAAGGTCAGTGATAAACTGGCGATACCAACACCTACACCATCACGCCAACAAGAATACACCCACACTATCATGACCCACGAATCAACGCAGCGGTCTTACAACCGCGGTAATCCATTAGCGGTACACACTGCCGCGCTCAAAATACACACACCTTTTCAAAACACAACCACATTGGACAATTCGAAATACACACACCTGATATACATACACACACCACACCCACACACTCACACAACTATAAAACACACACCCACATTACCCAAAAACCCTTACAACAACAAAAAAAATTAAAGTTGAGAGAGAGAGAATAGCAAACACAACACCAGCATCCACAGGCACACAACACCATCACTCATACAACATCCACGCACTTCAAAGAACACACACCAACACAACACATCACACAGCACAATAAACAGCACCTCACACATCACCCACACAACATCATGGCACCTCAAAGACACCCCAGGTTTTCAGAGGAGGAGCTCGGGGTCATGGTGGAGGAAATCATCCGGGTAGAGCCACAGCTTTTCGGATCACAGGTGCAGCACACCTCCATTGCTAGGAAGATGGAGCTATGGCGGGGAATCGCCGACAGGGTCAACGCAGTGGGACAGCATTCAAGAACACGGGATGACATCAGGAAGAGGTGGAACGACCTACGGGGGAAGGTGCGTTTAGTGGTATCCAGACACCAGATTGCTGTACAGAGGACTGGCGGTGGACCCCCACCTCCTCCCCCACAACTAACAACATGGGAGGAGCAAGTCTTATCAATACTGCATCCTGAGGGCCTCACAGGAGTAGCAGGAGGACTGGACTATGGTAAGTCATATCTTATTTACCATATCCTCCCACCCCACCTGCATGCCATCACATACCCCTACCCTCACCCCCATCACTCCAACACCTCACATATGCCCCACTATCACAACCCACAAATCCCAATACCAAAGCCCTGCATGCAACACCTATGCATGAACCCCCATCACCAAAGCATGTCCAGTACAGATACCCACACAGACCGCAAACAAACTATCACAAAAGGGCTAACACAATAATGCAAGCACAGGAGTAGAGGTTACCTCACCCAATGCACAAGATGGCACACACAGACACTGAAACTATGCATTTACACCCCAACAGGACCCATACCCAACATCACCGGACAGGAGGTGCCAGACATATCCAGTCCCTCCACAGAAGAGGCCCACAGTGATGACAGCAGCTCTGCACGCCTGGATCAAGATGACCAGCCCGGCCCATCAGGGTCCTCTGGACAGTCTGTACCCCTGCCACTGTCACAAGCCACTACAGACCCTCCCCCCTCAGGAAACACCACCACAGAACCCACCCAGCGGGCCCATCCCTCTGTCCCCAGGACACGTCAATCAGCAGTGTGTCCACCACTACAGGGACCCCAGACAAACCCACCAACCCAAGACAATCAGGGACCTGGGGTCAGTGGCAGTGGGCACACGGTTCAGGGGACAGAGGCACAGGATAACAGGGAAGCTGGGAGGACTGCTGTGCGACAGGGGGAGGACAGGCCCAGGGAACCAACCCTCCACAAGGCACTCTCCAACATCATGGGAGCATACCACCATTCCCTGGAGAACATGAGCACGGTACTGGCCAAGTTTCAGGAGACCCAGGGGCTGCAGGAGGAACACTACCTGGGGATCAGGGAGGACTTGAAGTCCATTAAAACCACCCTGGTCACCATTGCAGGGGTGCTGGCAGACCTTGTCAACACCATGAGGGACACAGTGGCACACCAACGGGCTCCTGACACTAGCCTGGATGATGAACAGCCCTCCACCTCCGCCGGCGCTAGTGGACAGGAGGCACCACCACAGGACCAACAGGCCACCAGCACCCCACCCACTGCAAAAGGAGAGCCACCCCGCAAACGGTCCCTGAGATCCAGGAACAAGACAGAGAACATTGCCAAGACCCCTGCCAGGAAATAAGACCCTCCTGAATGTCACCATTCTGTCCCACTTTGCCACCCTGTCCACCTTAAACTACCATAGTTCCACTTCCCATGCCCCATTGGACAATGCACCTGTGAAACCAAGAGACTGGACTCTGCCATGGACATTCCTCCACCATCATAACAGCCCATTTCACACACCCCTCCACTTATTTGCACAGACATAAACACCCTTGAATCAACAAAAAATCTGGAGTCAGTCTGTGCTTTCACAAATGTGTAATTGCAAAATCTCTGGAATCTAGCAATGTCAATGTACTTGTTCACATACCAATGTTACACAGCTGTAAGCCAGGAGTAAACATAGCAGAGGGCACAAATTGGGACCCAGATCTGTGAAAAGGAAAGCCAAAGTGTCAAGTCAGTGTCCATACTCAGAGATAAAAAGGCAGACTTATGCTAGGTCCCACAATAGTATGAGATGTGGGAAGCAGTTCCATATTCTTACCTGTGTCTCACTGGAAGTATTGCATGATGATGTTGTTTCGGTTGTCTACATCTTCTTCTTCTGCCTCCTCTTCTTCACTGTCCACAGGCTCCACAGCTGCCACAAGACTACCATCAGCCCCATCCTCCTGCAGAAAAGGCACCTGCCGTCGCAAAGCCAGGTTGTGCAACATACAGCAGGCCACAATGATCTGGCACACCTTCTTCGGTGAGTAGTATAGGGAGCCTACTGTCAAATGGAGGCACCAGAATTTGGCCTTCAGGAGGCCGAAGGTGCGCTCTATTATCCTCATGTTCACCCATGTGCCTCATTGTAGCGTTCCTCTGCTCTTGTCCTGGGATTCCTCACTGGGTCAGTAGCCATGACAGGTTGGGGTAACCAGAGTCACCTGCAAATATCGAGGGACAACTGTTAGACATACTGCAAACATTAGAGAATCTCCCATACCCTGACAGCAAATGAAACTGTGTGGGGACTTTAGGCTCACCTATTAGCCACATACGGTGCCTCTGGAGTTGCCCCATCGCATAGGGGATGCTGCTATTCCTCAAAATGTAAGCGTCATGCACTGAGCCAGGATACTTGGCATTCACATGGGAGATGCACTGGTCTGCCAAACACACCATGGAATTCATAGAATGGTAGCTCTTCTGGTTTCTGTACACCTGTTCATTCCTGCAGGGGGGGGACAAATGCCACATGTGTACCATCAATGGCACCAATGATGTTGGGGATATGTCCCCAGGGCATAGAAGTCACCTTTCACTGTGGGCAAACCCTCCATTTGAGGGAAAACGATGTAGCTGTGCATGTGTTTCAGCAGGGCAGACAACACTTTGGACAACACGTTAGAGAACATTGGCTGGGACATCCCTGATGCCATGGCTACTGTTGTTTGAAAAGACCCACTGGCCAGGAAATGGAGTACAGACAGGACCTGCACTAGAGGGGGTATTCCTGTGGGATGGCGGATAGCTGACATCAGGTCAGGCTCCAACTGGGCACACAGTTCCTGGATTGTTGCACAATCAAGTCTGTAAGTAATAATTATGTGTCTGTCTTCCATTGTCGACAGGTCCACCAGGGGTCTGTACACCGGAGGATGCCGCCATCTCATCACCTGCCCCAGCGGACGTGCCCTATGGAGGAGAACGGTGAGCAGAGGGTCATACAACACTTAGGTATCACAAGGCTCTTTAGCAAAAACGTAAAATTTTCTCTATGTGCCTTTGTCTGTCTGTATTCCTGGCCTAAATAGGTGTGACGCAGTTATTTGGCCTGCCATGTGGCCCCCTGAAATTGCGGCTGCCTGACCTGTAAGGTGGGACAAGGGGAAATGAGGTAACTGCGCTGGCGTTGTACACTGTCGCGGTAGGCGATCGAAGATCGCGGCGCAATTCAGAATTGGTTAACATTGGGACCTATGGGTTCCAGGAGCCAATGATGATGTAAGCCGGTGGTGACGGTACGCACCACCGTGAACATGACCGCCTTTTTCTATCAGTTCCCTCATTTGATACCTGACCTTTAACAGGAGAGAACCTACGCTGCAAGTGCTGCTGTGACCTGTGTCTGGAAGCGACAATGGCTACAGTGTCTGGGGAAACTGCCCCTGCCTTCTCTTCGGAGGAGTTGGAGAAACTAGTGGATGGGGTCCTCCCCCAGTACACACAACTGTACGGTCCTCCAGACAAACAGGTGAGTACACTGTGAGCATGATGGATGCCACATGATTGTATGGAGTGTCGTGGATGATGGAAGAGTTGGGGGGGACAGGCCAGCATGTGAGGATAGTGTGTGTGTGTGTGTGTATGTCTGGGCCAGGGTGGGAGGTTTGTGGGCAATGTGTGAGAAGAACTGTACGGGAGAGTAACATCCATTCTAACTTCACTTTTCCTCTAGGTCAGCACCCACCAGAAAAAGGGTATTTGGCGTGCCATCGCCAAGGGAGTGCGGACCCTGGGGGTCTACCATTGACAGAGCACCCGCTGCCAGAAAAGATGGGAGGACCTGCGCCGCTGGAGCAAGAAGATGAAGGAGGCCCAGCTGGGGATGGCCTCCCAACGTGGAAGGGGTGCCTGTCGCACCATGACCCCCCTGATGTACCGGATCCTGGCGGTCGCATATCCGGAGTTGGATGTGCGCTAGAGGGCATCACAGCAGCCACAAGGGGGTGAGTACGCTCTCATTCAGCTGACTCTGCGTGCTTGACGAGGTGTCTGGGTGGGGGTGGTGGGCTGTGGGTTCCCCTATGCCAGGGCAGACACGCAAAGGTAGATCCATTGTTTTGCAGCCTCATTCCCACTCCAACCCCAAAGGTGGTATTTGCCCTCTACACCTAGCAACTCTCCCATGGGTTCCAGCTGTGCATGAAATGGGTCTAGACAGAGTCCTCCTTGGGCATGTGCTTTTCCCCTGCACTGTTAGTGCATGGCTTAGTGCATAGAGCTGCTCCCTGTGTGCTGTGTCCGCCAACGGTAGTGGTGTTGCATGCATTGACCATGTGTCTCTTCTGTCTTCCCCCCCTTTTTGTTTTGTCACTCTGTTCTTGCATGCATTAGCATCATCTGGCAGAGGAGAAGTGGCACAGGAGCAGGAGGGAACTGCATCCCACATGGGCATGGAGGGTGAAGTAACGGAGTCTGAAGGCACCAGTGGGACGGAGGGCGAGGGGAGCTCCACAACAGGGACACGAGCGTATACCAGCGACAGCGACTCCTCTTCTGATGGGAGCTCCCTTGCGGTGGCGGGCACCTCTGTGCCCACTGCATCAACAGGTAAAGCCGCCACCCCACCTACCAGCACCGCCCTCCCAGCAGCCCTTCAGAGTGTTTCCCGTGCCCGCTCACCGAGGAGGGTGGGCATCTCCTTCGCCCCAGGCACCTCAGGCCCTGCTCCAGTCAGGCCTTCTGCCCTCAGTGAGGAGGCTATTGACTTCGTGAGATCCCTCACTGTTGGGCAATCTACCATTTTGAACGCCATCCAGGGTGTTGAGAGGCATTTGCAGCAAACAAATGCATACCTGGAGGGCATTCATTCTGGCAAGGCGGCCCAACGGAGAGCATTTAGGCTCTGGGCTCAGCACTGATGGCAGCCATTGTCCCTGTGTCCAGCCTCCCCCCTCCAACTTCCTCCACCCAGAGCAAAGCCCCTGTACCTCAGCCTATCCCAAGCACACCATCAGACCAGCATGCACACTCATCAACACACAAGAGTGGACATGGCAAACATAAGCACCACACATCCCACCGGCACTCACACAAGCACCATCCCCATGCAGACACACCAACATCCACTGCCTCCACTGTGTCCCCCTCCTCCACGTCCTCCCCCTCCCTCCCTGTCTCGTCTCCACTCACACCTGCATGCACTACATCCTCAGCCACTACCTCCATCACCAGCACGCCCATCACCACACACCGCTCACGTGCAATCACCACCCCTGCTACCATTCACACATCCCCTGTGTCCCCTCCCAGTGTGTATGTGAGCCCTCCTCCCAAACTACACAAACGCAGACACACACCCACCCAACAGCCATCCACCTCACAACAGCCTCCGGCCTATGCACCTTCACCCAAATTCAGCAAACGTCCACCTCCTACAACCACTACCTCTTCCTCCACTCCCAAACCCCCTCCATCTTCCTGTCCCAGTGTGTCTAAGAAACTCTTCCTCACAAACTTTGACCTCTTCCCTACACCTCCCCCTGTCCTTCCCCTGGGGCCAGGCTGTCTAGGTCCCAGCCCAGCACCTCAGCCACCAAATCCCCAAGCACAGTGGTCCCAGCAACTCCGGTCTCATCGCAGGCGCCACCCATCAGGGCTGCCAGTGTGCCACGTAGCGAGGCCAAGGAGCCGGCCATTCCGCCACCTGCCAAGGTAAAGAAGGTGCCCACATGCCGGAGGGAGAAGCCGCACCTACCAGCAAGCAAGGGCTCCTCCAACCCAAATGGGGACAGTGCCAAGGGAGCAGCAGCGACATCAAAGATGGGGAAGGGACACAAGGCGAAGAGCAAGTCAGGACCGGGCACGGAGGCTCCGGCTGAGGGACCAGAGTCACCCCTTCTGTCAACCAGAACATCAACCTGTACGGCGGTGGACACCGCCACCTGCACCGCCATCTGCACCGCTACCTGCACGTCTGCTGCCTCAGCAACAGTCCCCAGCATCATCCCCAGTGGGCAGCCATCCTAGGCTGCAGGAGACATCCTGCTGTGTCCCTCCACAGGTGCTGGCACATGCTCCACCGCCAGCACCTCCGCCACAGACACCGCTGCAACCACCACCACAAGCCCCGCGATGTGCTCAGACAGTAACACCACAGCTGAAATGGCTATCATCCCCAATAGGCAGCTATCCGAGGCTGCAGGAGACGTCCTGGACCCTGCACAGCCTACATGAGGCACGACACCCAGCACTGTTTGTATCTGCATGTGGCAGGCGAAGTCACAGCAGGGTGGAGTGTGTCTCTGCCTCCATGGTGTATCATGCTACCTGTTCCCAGGCAATCTCGTGGCACACACACCCAGGTGAGGGAATGGGACCTGCCACACTGCATGTGAAGCACTCTGGGCACAATGCCCCCTCCAGAACCAGTGGAGAATCACATCCACTACCTCTGTCCTTGGCAGGATGAAGCACTCTGGGCACAATGCCCCCTCCAGAACCAGTGGAGAATCACATCTACTACCTCTGTCCTTGGCAGGATGAAGCACTCTGGGCACAATGCCCCCTCCAGAACCGCACAATGCCCTCTCCAGAACCAGTGGAGAATCACATCCACTACCTCTGTCCTCAGCAGGATGAAGCACTCTGGGCACAATGCCTCCTCCAGAACCAGTGGAGAATCACATCCACTACCTCTGTCCTTGGCAGGATGAAGCACTCTGGGCACAATGCCCCCTCCAGAACCAGTGGAGCATGACATCCACTTGGGAGACTGTGGCTTTGCACTCCCCAGGATAAAGCAGTGGGCAAACCACCCACTGGAGGGACTTGAGAGACTGTGGCTTTGCACTCCCCAGGATAAGGCATTGGGCAAACCACCCACTGGAGAGACTTGAGAGACTGTGGCTTTGCACTCCCCAGGATAAAGCAGTGGGCAAAAGAGACTTGAGAGACTGTGGCTTTGCACTCCCCTGGATAAAGCAGTGGGCAAACCACCCACTGGAGAGACTTGAGAGACTGTGGCTTTGCACTCCCCAGGACCGGACCAAACTGTGGGCATGTAGCCACCTCGTGGAGCAGTGGCGTCGTCCGTTCATCTGGCTGAGTTGCCCCCCCTCCCCCTCCTCTTGAGGTGCCTGTTTATTTTCCATCTGATGCCCCTGCAGTGTTCTCTCTGTTTTGAGTCAGGTATCTTGTGTGGGCTTCGCCCATGCATTTTGGGACACAGATCCACAGACAATGATGTCATTCATATCCGGACTTGTGTAGTTGGTGTACATATTTGTATATACTGATTTTTTATTTGGCCGATCTGATTTTTCAATGATTACACTTGTTACAATCATTTCCTTTTGTCCTTGTGTTCCTCCAGGAGGTGAGGTGGTGTATATGTAATGTTGCTGCATGTATTTGTGTGTATGTTGTTGTGGGTGAGGGTGTGGGTGGGGGTGTTGCGTGTTGCCTGTGTGTGTGTCACTCTCTTTTCTCTCCGCCCTCCCCTGTGTGCTAGGTGCAGTACTCACCGTGGTCGTCACCGGCGTCTTTGCTGCTCCTGATACAAGAGGAGGTAAAGCAACATGGGCAGGACCTGTAACTCGGGCTCCATGGTGTCCTGGGTCCTCGTTGGGTGTTGAAAGGTGAGTGGTTTCTGTTCCACAGGCTGTTTCCGCCGTGCTTTTGATGTCGTTGGTACCACCCCGGAAAAGGTGGCGGATGGCCTCTTGTAATATAGTGGGTGGAACCTTGTCTTCCGCCTGTCTGTTGGCGGTTACCGCTGCGGTGTTTGTTTCTACCACCGTGGCGGTCGAAGTGTTAAAGTGGCTGTCTATATTGGCCGTTTTCACCATGGTCGTGATCTAATTTTTTTTACCGCCAGCCTGTTGGCGGTAGTACCGCAGCTTTAACACCGACCGCCAGGGTTGTAATGAGGGCCTTTGTCTCTATCTAGCTCGACATGGATAGCACTATGCTGATCCTATACTTAAAAACTTTGCTAGATAAACAGACATCTGCAGTGAGCAAATCTAGAGTGTCGCTGGTGTTTTAGAGTGCTCCTTATTGGAGCTGCCATCCACCTAAATTTGGGAACTACCCAGAGTTCTCGCTTGTATTTTGCATATATATATATATATATGTGTGTGCGTGTGTATAGTGATGACTAACAAAATTGTTTGGGGGAGAAGTATTTTTCTATCCATGTTTTTTCCTAGGTTTACGAACATGGATGAGAAGATGTGTTTTCTGCATCTGTCTGTCTATGCTCCGTTTTATGTTTTCATAATTAATCGAGTTTTTGGGGGTACATCTTAATATATAATAATGTACAGTGACATAGATTGCCTTCATGCACTGGTAAATTGCAACTATATACTTTCCATACTGGTTTTGGGTATTGAAAATACCTATTTTAGCACAGAGTTATTCCTACCTTAAGATGTGCAATGTAGTACTGCACTACAGCTGTTAGTAATATGTTTCTGGTGATAAGGGTGCCAAATGTGAATTGCATCCTCTTTTGTGTTTTTGTTTCTGATGATAAGGGTGCCAAATGTGAATTGCAACCTGTTTCGTGTTTTTTCACTATGCAAGAGTATAGCCACACGACAACCACAGACGGTGTGCACAGAGTAAAGACTGGTGTGTGTCTCCTGCCCTTCCTGTATTTTGTCTTAAAGGGACATCTGCATTTCACAACATCACGCTTGTACAAGAAAGGGACCATGACTTCTGACAGTGGTGATACCTGCAAGGTCCCAACCCCTCTGGCCTCAATGCAAATATTCTGTGTATTGAAGGAAAATAATGGGATACAATGCTGGGTTCCACCAATACTGGCTGTATACAGGTGTAACATTTGCTTTCTCCTGACCCTTGGGTTACCATTTGTTTGGTAACAAACGTTTGTGTGAATATTCCACTGTTACCGAGTGTCATTGTTATTAATGTTTTGAGTGCTGATTTCCGTTTAAGATGGTACTAGTATATGTGATTAGGAGGGCCATCCAATAGCATCTATTTGTTCTCAATTATTAAATGCCTCAGTGATGGTATGAAAAAGGGACTTTAGGTACAGGGACAGAACTGAAATATTAATATATTCGGTAGATTTACAATGTAATTTCCAAATGCATGTCCTATGTTACACTTAAACTATAAGAGAAGGACTTGATGCATAGGTTATGATCTTGGCTATACAATGATGGTTGGCTATTAACATTGATGGTAATGCGTTTTTCAAATTTATTACTGCATATTATTATTCAAGTATAATTAGAGAAGTTCATGTTGCAAGTGTGGGGCAGTGACGAGAGGGAGAGAAATGTTATTTCTGTGTACAGACTTATGACATGTTTTCATGTACACTTCTTCTTTCAGAGGGATGTGGTTGTACAAAGAGGTGAGAGCTTTCCCCCCACATACCTGGACTGGGATTTCCTTTCCTGAAAACAAATAGGGAAAAAAGATTTGTAGATGCATATTACCCCTAGCACCACTTTATCCTCACCTAGTTGAGTTACAGGTCTCCAATGTAGTACATGTATGGTTTACAATGATTGTGCCTTTTGATAGATATGTGAAGATTACTGTCCTGTCTACATTAGTTGAAAGGAATGGTGCTACTAACACTGATGTTGTATGTTACATGTATTATGATGATCCAGCTTTTCATATGAGTAACAGCTCACAGATGGTACAGTAGATGGTAGGATTAGGTGTGCGCAAAGAGGAGGGGGTGAATTGATTGATTTAATTCATTTACCCCCAAAAAACAGTGAGATATGTCCCTTTATAAGGTTTTGTGCATCTGCTGAGCTGTTCTGGATTGATGCACTACGACTTGCATCATTGGTCAGGAGAAGCATCCTTGACAAAGTGGCAAAACTGAGCACCGACTGAAATACTGTTTAGACTATGCACATGTCTAGTGTTGAGCTGTTAGTATCTGATAAGTCATTTTGACAGCAATGCCGCGTTGCCTTCAGCATCTGATGCTGCAGGCACCTCCGGGCTAAACAACACCACCTGGACATGATCTCCAACAGGGAGATTGGGCCTGGGTCACCTATGAAGTGGGAGGGTCTGACCTCCTCGTTCCACAGCTCTCACACCAAGAAGGCAGCGGAACATGGACATCTGCAGCAGCAGACATGAGTGGAACAACTGGCGGCCCCACCATCATCAATGCAGTATAGTCTCCTCTCAAGAAGGGCAGCTCATGCTGCAAGCCTCTAAAAGTCAGAGGGTGTAAGCGGGCCCGGTTTGGTTCTTATACAAAGTACCCAAGTGAGCATTAAGTGCTGGTTATCCTTTGATTCCACCAACTGTGGCACAACTGATTGCCATTCCATGGTACTGTGATGGCAGGCTGTTGGCTCCGGAGAGAGGGGCCCTGTACAACTGCAACATTTAAGCATCCCCTCGTCTCCTTCAAAGGGTACAACTGCGAGGACTATGGGCACCATCAAATTCACCATCTGTGAACTTCAACTTCACAGCCTTCCTCTCCTGCAGTTCTGGCTGAACGACCTCACTAAACCTTCAGTTCTAGAGTACCTGGCCTTCATTGTACAATACCTTTTTGTCTCAAGTACCGGTGACCCCTGGGGCAAAATATAAGGTATAGGAAATTTATCATTTTGATGTTCTCCTCTGAAATTCAATGATACCTGTAGCAATAAGGAACAATACGTGGCCTCTTAATTATTTACATTAAAAATAATTGCACTTAATTTCTGCGTGTCTTTGTCTCCCTTCTGCTGCTCTTCATCCATCTGCTGGGTGACGTGGTCGTAATGGGTCGTCATCATCATCAGATTCCGTATCTGAGGGCTCCAGGTTTATGCCTCTCAATGTTGCGATGTTGTGCAACATAGAGCATGTAGCCAAAATCTCGCAGCAGGTCTCAGGATTGTATTGTAGTGCCCCAACACTTTTGTGCAGGCATCGAAAGTGAATCTTCAGCAGGCCAAAGGTCCTCTCAATCACACTTCGCATCCTTCTATGTGCAGCATTGTAATGCCGTTCACTTGGTGTAGCTGGATTAAGGTATGGTGTGAGGATGAAGGACCACACTGCATGTGCAGTGTCTCCTGCAATGACTTGAGTGAATATTGAGTCATTGTCATCACTAGCCTCATGTGTACACTATGCTCCATTGTTCTGTGAGTTTTATACCAAGTAAGTATCCTTCTCTAAACTCTCCACCATTTAGCCATGTGTAGATTCCACTATGCCTGAATATAAAGGAGTCATGTGTGCTACTGGAGAATCTGGCCACTAAATCTGTGATGATGTGTGAGGCATTGCAGATTGACTGTATGTTCATTGAATGGTTACATTTCCGATTTCTGTATGTATATATATATATGAAATGAGACTATTACAATCAATCACGCCACAATCAAACAGGGGCAGAGGACGAAGTCGAGGAGGTTCAAGACGCGGAGGGGGAAGAGGCAGAAATCACAAATATCAAGACTAGAGGGGACTTTTCGATCTGACAATCCCAATATCATTGTAAATATTTCTAAAGTACAACTAACCTTGAATCAAGAACGTATTCTAAACTTAGGGTTAAGTTTTTGTCCAGACAATCATTGGGATTATGTTGATACCAGAATAGAATTGTATAAATACACACGCAAGTTGCGGTTGTTGAAACATTTCTCTAAGAAAACACGGGCCACTACATCTGGTCCCAACACAAATGTAGACACTCTATCTGGGTTCCATATCAATGATGTACCTGACTTAGTAGAAATTGGGAAGTTAAGTTGTGTAGATGATGCCAGTAATGATACAGGTAAAGATAACAACATTTTGACTGATATGGGATTTGTTACAAATCAGACCACTGCCAGTATGTTAAAACCCTCCAGCAGATTCAATCCCCAATTACCGATGGGTAATATGATTGATATGTTCTATGAATTGGTTGTTGATGATATTGATAATTTTCGGAATAATTGGAAAAGCATCAAAATGAAAAAAGCTCAGAGAGTTAATTTTTCAGCCTCAGATTGGAAAGATCTAAATGAGCTTAAATCCAACAATACAATTGTCATCAAACCCTCCGATAAAGGAGGGAATATTGTTATTATGGACATTAATAGCTATATGAAGGAGGCTAATTATCAACTTTCCAATAAACAGCATTATCAAAAATTAACTACCAATCCTACCAATGAATATCAAACCATCTACTGGGAGATGCTCGATAGCTGGCACACCAATGATCTAATTGACCAAAATGAATACCTTTATCTCAAAGTCATGTTTCCTAGAACTCCCTGTATTTATTTTCTACCAAAAATTCATAAAAATACAAAACATCCCCCTGGTCGACCTATAGTCAGCATGAATTCATCCCTATTAGAAAATACTTCCCATTTTTTGGACCTCTTCTTATGTCCCTTTGTCACTTAATTGCCCCTTCGAGATACCAATGATTTCTTAGCTAAGATCCATAATGTTCCATGGCAATCCAATTATTTATTGGTAACCATGGATGTGACTGCACTTTATACCTCTATCAAGCATGTGTATGGTATCCAAGCATGTTGTCATTTTTTGGGCACTCGTAAAATTGAATTCCTTCAACACACCAACATGCTAGTTAGCATGCTAAGATTCTGTCTCACCCACAATACCTTTTTATTTGACAACCAATATTATTTGCAAAACAAGGGACTGCGATGGGAGCTTCATTTGCTCCCACGTACGCTAACCTTTATATGGGCTGGTGGGAGAAGGAGATAGCTTGGTCTGACTCCAATAGTAAATATATGGAACAAGTGGTACTATGGGTCAGATATATTGATGATCTCTTTCTCATTTGGGATGGTGATGAAGGTTCCCTCAAACAATATGTTAATATCTTGAATAACAACGAGTTTAATATTCATTTAGATTTAAAACATAGTGCCCAAACTATAGAATTTCTTGATGTCCAGATTTCTGTACAAAAGGACAGTTTACAGACAACTATCTTCCGCAAACCAACAGCCTGTAATTCAATTCTGCATGGTAATAGCGGCCATCCAAAAGCTTTGAAATGGAGCATTCCATATAGTAAATTTTTACGGGCTCGTAGAATTTGTTCTAACGATGAATGCTTTAATACTGAAATTGTTATTATGACACAGATATTTCTGGAGAGAGGGTACCCCTTAAAGATTCTCAAAGATGCCCATTTGAGGGTCTTGAACATGTCCAGAGAAAAACTGCTTTTTAAATCTGGTAGCATCAATAATCAAGATCAAAATGATGGATCTTCACCTAGACTGTTTCTGGAATTCAATTCCCAACATTCACATCTAAATAACATCATACAAAAAAATTGGCATGTTTTGAGACATGACTCTGCTATAAAGGACAGTATAGGTCCTCATCCACATATCACATATCGTAAAACTCAATCATTGGGTGACCATCTCACCAGAAGCCTATTCCAAAGTTCCAAAGCTAATTCGTCTTGGCTAGCTAAGAAAAGTCTTGGTTTTTGGAAATGTGGACATTGCAAATCCTGTTTATATGCACAAAATACTCACACATATACTACTTTTGAAGGGAAAATCTGTGATATAACAGATCGTATCACATGTGAAACTGAATACGTCGTATATGTGATTGAATGTGGTTGTCATAAAAAATATGTAGGCAGCACCATTCATAAATTGAAAGTCAGGTTCTTACAACATCTCAAAGCTATCAAGAATCATGATCCATCTTACCCCTTAGCTAAACACTTTTGGGACGTACATGAAGGCAATTGCAGCTCTTTAACCTTTTATGGTGTTAAAACCATTGCTGCCCATCCCCGGGGAGGGAACAGAACTGCGCATTTGAGACAAACTGAGTCTAAAATGATTTTACTTCTAGGCACAGAAAACCCCTGGGGTCATAACTTGGATGCAGAGCTTCATGTCCATTTGTGAGATTTTAGATTTCTTTTCATACATATATATATACATTTTTATATATTTTTATATATATACTTTTTCCAGTAGAAAACATGAAATTCATTTGACATTTAAAAATATTGCTTTTTAGGATCCTTTATTGGTTAATGAAATTTCCGGATTGAAATTTAGTTTATTTTGTTATTTTATTTATCACATATTAATTCACTTTAGGGTGTTACACTCATCTAATTTACCTTTGTACTGTAATATATGCTTCTGGGTCTAGCGGTGTGTGTGTATATATATTCCTGTTGCTGAATTTGTTGGGTCTTGTTTGCAATTTCAAAATTAATGATAGATTTGCCTGTGATATGGCTATAATAATTCTTTCCTTTTTAGAGTATATTAATATTCAGAGGATCAGGATTAATTTTATGAATTGTATTATGATCTATTTCAAATGGAATTTGATATTGTTATTAAGAGTAATTGAGATATTTATATAAATTGTATAGAATTTTGGTTATTAACATCCATTTATATATTTGTCCGTCTTGGATATAACTTTTATTGGTATCTCTTTCTTAGAATCGATTGGATTTATTCTATTTATTTAGTCATTTATTTATAGCTTGTATATAGATTGATTGTATTGTAATTAATTTATAGTACATATATTTATATATTTATTTATTTATATATCAGGCTTTTACAACTATTAAGTAAAAAGTGGATAATATGTTGATATTAAGAGTGAAAGTAAAAAGGAAGAGAAAGAGAGAAAAAAACCTTATACACGGGGCTTTCCTTTCCCTGCATTTAACAATTATCAATTGTGATTATATATTATTCATGCATTTACAGGCGATCAGATCATATATGTGATATTGCAGTATAACATGAAAGAAATATACAATGTTATATTTGAAGTTTTTATCTCATCAAAGCACAGGATTATTAGTCTCTAACCTTCAAACTTAGAATTGCTACGTTACAAAATGGCCGCTCTGTTTGCACTTCCCTCGAGCTATGCAGTCAACAACAAAGAAGGACTATATGGTTTAAATAGTTGGGTGTAAAAATGTCTGCCAATGTCCTGTTGAAGGCTTCTGCCGAAACGCGTTGACATCTGGTTGGGACAGTGTGTGTTTGTTCATGGTGGGCACATTATTGATTTCCTTTTTGTGCTTTTTTACCATTTCATGCGGGTCGAATTTACCTGCATTTAAACCTTTTTCAATAAATAGCAGCCAATGAAATTATTCATAAGTGGTTTTTGACTCTACTGTTTTACGAGCTCATTTTGGATGATGTGCAGCCCTTGGTGTGCGATTATAATGCACCAGTTTTCTTGAATACATATATATATATATATATATATATATATATATATATATATATATATATATATATATTAATTGGCTGATGGTGGACAGACTGCGACATGTGTCCCAGCAATGCAGCAATGGCGTGTGGGAATTGGGCTACCTGATAGAATTTCAATTTTGTGAGCTGTAAGGCCAGTGGGGTGTTGGGGAATTTGATGTGCTCATTGATTTTAGTTAACATTGTATCCAGAAATGCATGGAAGAAGCTTGAGGGTGCACTTAGTGACACACCTATATCTGCAGATATTAAACCCTGATAGCTTCCTGAGACTAAGAGGTGCAGGGAACATAACACTTGACCATGAGTGGGTATTGCATTGGTTCTGTGTGTGTGTGTCGCTGCAATTGTGGTTGCAAATCTGCTATTGGGTCTAATATCATGCAGAATTCAACCTATACTTCTCATAAATCTCCTCCTATGTTTGGTCAAACAATCTGACGCGCACTCTGAAAATGCGCTACTGTCTCCTCTTCCCCCTTCTCAAACATGCCAGGATCCTCATTCTCCTCGTTATGCCGTAGAGTGCAGCCATTGTTTGAAAGCGCTGCTGCATTCTGGGCCTCTTTATATAGGTTGCACCTGATTACCATCTGATTTAAGTTGGTGGTAAGTTGCACATGCAAAATTCCCATTTTGCGACCATTGTGAATATGCAAATGGTTCATACATTGAATTTGCGATTACCTATTTGGAAATCACAATTTGCGATTCGCAAAATGGAGTCGCAAATTTAGGGAATCACTAATTTTGCGGTTCTGTAAAATTGGCCTGCGAATGCCTTTTAGACATTGTGAAAGGTGATTTAACATTCACAAATGTCCTATTTTTGCGAGTCGCACATTTTGCGAATGCAAAATCTTTTTATACATCTGGCCCTATATTATGTACAATGTGTGGAAATAGGGTTCCAGCAAATATTTATGATTTGAACCACACCATGTAAAGTGTTCTGATTTATTTTGATCCTATTAAAATCTTTGTTTCTATCACACATAGGAATTACAAAAAAATCCTACAGCCTTTCATTTCACACTCGCTATACCCAGCATGATTGTTGGACAGTTCACTTTAAAAAATCCTCTAACTTTGCAGTCAGAGAAAGAAAAGTAAACTCCAATGGCCAGGATAAAACAGGCAGTAATTTGTAAGACAACATAAGCTGACACTTAACCTTTGTCTTTGAATTCATAGCAAATGCGAGAGGAGTTAAAGACATATTTAATTACCAATTTACTTTCTGAATGAGCAGAACACCCCTTCCTTGCCAGTTTGATCTCTCTTGCTAGGATGGGCCCGCAGATCGTAATAGTAGCTTACCCTGAAAATGTATGACTCACCATAGTGAGTATGAGATACAGTTTTCAAGGCCTGTCTCGGATGATAAAGCCACTGAACTTAAGTGATCCCTAGAATCCCATGGGCTAGGCTTGCTGGCCATGGATGCCATAAATTGCAGCAGATGTAGTCTAGATTAGCTACATGCTCTGTTTCTGGAACATCCTTGAAGTTCACAAGAATCAGGACTGATGTTCCAATAGCCTGTACTGATTGCCACTTATTTTAATCTGAAGTCAAAATACAGCGGCATAAAGCTAGACCTGGATGGAGTGCGGGGAGTCGCACTATGCGGAACTCCTCAAAGTGGCTAAAAAACTCCACCATGCTAGAGGAGTTTCGCAAGCAGGCGGAGTTCTCAGTTGCACCCATTCGTGTTGCGTTTGACATCACACGCAATGCAAAGTATGTACTTGCGTTCAAACTCAGGCACGAACGGCAGCAAGCGGCTCACATAGGTGCAGCCATCTTGTTTTTCACTCTGTTTAAGCACAAGAACATGAAATTCTTACTTCTATTATTGATCTGCAGGGTTTCTTGAACGTGGAGAATACAGCAGAAATGTTTGGGGCATTAAAGGACAAAGGTTAATCAGATTAGTCCGAAATTGATGCTTGATAATTGTTGGAAATGGCCACTCTGCAGGGTCACCCCCAAACTTTTTGCCTCCCCTCCTCTCCTTTTCTGACCTAATTTTTGCTGGCTTTAGGACTCTGCACACTTTACCACTGCTAATCAGTGTTAAAGTGCATGTGCTCTCTCCTTAAAACATGGTGACATTGTCTCGTACCCAATTGGCTTATATAATTTACTTGTAATTCCCTAGTCAAGTGCACTACATGTGCCCATGGCCTGTAAATGTAATGCTACTAGTGGGCTGCAGCACTGGTTGTGCCACCCACATAAGTAGCCCCCTAACCATGTCTCAGGCCTGCCATTGCAGGGCCTGTGTGTGCAGTTTCACTGCCACTTCGACTTGGCATTCAAAAGTAAACACAAAGCCTTAAACTCCCCTTTTTCTACATATAAGTCACCCCTAAGGTAGGCTGTAGGTAGCCCATAGGTCAGGGTGCTATGTAGGTAAAAGGCAGGACATGAACATGTGTGTTCTACATGTCCTGGTAGTGTAAAACTCCTAAATTCGTTTTACACTGCTATGAGGCCTGCTCCTTTCATGGGATAGCATTAGGGCTACCCTTATATACTGTTTGAGTGGTAGATCCTGATCTGAAAGGAGTAGCCAGGTTCATATTTAGTATGACCAGAATGGTGAAACAAAATCCTGCTTAATGGTGAAGGTGGATTTTATATTACTATTTTAGAAATGCTACTTTTAGAAAGTGAGCATTTCTCTACTCTCAAATCCTTCTGTGCCTTCCAAGCCACGTCTGGCTAGGTCTGGTTGAAAGCTCCCTTGTGCATTCACTCAGACAACCCCAAACACAGGATGCTCGGTCACACTTGCACACATCTGCATATTGAATGGGTCTTCCTGGGCTGGGAGGATGGAGGGCCTGACACTTACATTTCAAAGGCTAGTAGCCTGCCCTCGCACAAAGGACTGCCACACACCCTACTGGGACCTTGGCAGACAGGTTGGAACTGAAAGGGGACCTTGTGCCCTTCTAAGCCACTCTTTGAAGTCTCCCCCACTTCAAAGGCAGATTTGGGTATTTAAGCAGGGTCTCTGACCCTACCAACTCAGACACTTCTACTTCACAAGACACTTCTGTACAAGAACCCACTGGTGAACAATCCCTGAACCAGAACCTGCAAACTGCCAAGAAGAACTGCCTGGCTGCCCAAAGGACTCACCTGGATTGCTTTTCTGAGAAGGACTGCTGCCTTGCTGTTGCCCTGCTGCCTTGCTGCCCTCTGGCTGTGCTGAGAAGTGCTCTCCAAGGGCTTTGATAGAGCTTGTCTCCTGTTCCCTGAAGTCTCAGGACCAAAAAATACTTCATTCCTGCAAAAGAACTTCATGTGCAGCAAAATTCGACACACAATCTGCAAGAAACAACGCATAGCCTGCATCGCGGTGAGAAAAACCTGCACACTAAACCGGAATGACGCAGCCTGACTTCCCGACGAGGGGATCAACACAGCGGCAGTGTTGCGACCGGAAATTCGACACACGGCCCACTGGATTGACGCAAAGCTGAACTGGAACGACGCAGCTCGACTTCCTCAGAGGAATCGACGCAGTGCCTGCTGTACGGCAGAAATTTCCAAGCAACGTCCTCCGGATCAACGCAACTCCTGTGACTTTGTCCTGCACGCACAGGATATATACGCATCATCCCCGGGGCCTCCGAAAACCCAGCAACCTGAAGAGGATCCCAGGCTCCATGCCGGAAATCGACACAAACCCTGACCTGCGTGAAAATTCAACGACGGATCGTCTGTGTGCGCAGGAAAAATCGACACACACTTCCCGGTTTTCCACACAACTCCTCATTTGCTGCTTTTTAAGAACTAAAACCTCTTTATATAATTTTCGAAGCGATATTTCAACATGTACTTAGTGAATCTTAATAGTTTTGACCAGCATCTTACCAGATAAACATTACATATTTTTCTAAACACTGTGTGGATTACTTTTGTGGTGTTCTTCTGGGTTATTGCATGGTTTATTCCACAAATACTTTACACATTGCCTTCTAAGTTTAGCCTGACTGCTCAGTGCCAAGCTACCAGAGAGGGAGCATAGGGTAATTTGGATTGGGTGTGACTTACCCTGACTAGAGTCAGGGTCCTTGCTTGGACAGGGAGTGACCTGACTGCCAACCAAAGACCCCATTTCTAACAATAATGTTTGAAGATCATGTGCCAGTGGAAGGAAATACTTTGAATGTCAAGGCCTCAAAATTTGTTTTGCCTTGCCACCTTGCAGGTGGTTACACTTCAGGCAGGACATGCAGAAAACCATAAAGGAAGTTGTATGGTTCTTAGAAGGAAGCCGGTGTAGTCCAATTTATGAGATACAATAATGCTTTTATGTAGGCCAAAGCAGACCTTTTCTTAAACTAATCTTTAGAAGCACAGAACACAACTCGGCAGATATTTGCCAACTTATCCTTTTTTCGTAGGCTTGACTCTGACATCAGCACTAAACTTAAATTCCAAGACTTTTGTAACCCTCTCTTCTCTTATCTTTTCACTAAAATGAAAAGAATTTACAAAAACATCAATTCCCTTCAGATAATGTTGAATACTTTGACCTCTATACCCAGACGAAAAACAGTCTATTCAGGATGGCAGTGACACTGTAGTAGTAATCCTGATGAATCTCCCTGCCATATTTGACACTGTGGATTATGAAATTCTCATGTGTTACCTAACAGATATCATATCTGGGACACAGTATTGGCATAGTTCAAGTCATTTCTGTCAATCTTTGCTCAGCTTCTGTCATACTCTCCCTTCAGATCTGATCCGTTATGGAGATACCTAAGGGATCATCTTTGTTCCCCATGCTTATCAGGGTCTATTTTCAGACTTTGCGTTTACAATTCATGTAGCCCCAGTTTATAGTACCATATTATGGATCAGGGAAGTGCATTTTTTGCAGTTAAGGTAGTATTTGTATCCATGTATTAATGCTCTTCGAACTTACATTTATGGTTCATTAATGCAAAGCCCTCATTATAGGGGTCAGTGCTCTAAGGAAACGTTGTAAGTTCGAACTGCGCTTCTGACAGTGGTTCCAGTATAAAAATGTGTACACACGTTTGCAAAGTGTAACAATATTAGGCTATGTATAATGCTCCCAAAATGCTTTCTGATTAGAAGCAAATATTTGCAGAAGCTATAGAGCAAGATTGATGATTCGTTCCTTTTAAAATAAAAAGGTCACAAGAAGGAAACAATGTTTGCTAAATTACTGTGAAATTGTAGGTACTATTTCTTTGAAGCATCATTTAATAAAATGTAGTGGTGAATGCTGGTATTTCCAAAAAATATTCAAAATAGAAAATAGGTGTAACCAGTTTCTATAGGACTATGGGAAACATGAAAATAAACAACCATTGGCAAAGCTAATAGGTCTTACGTTGGTGGTCAGCCTTTTTGTTTGCCAATGTGTGTCTTGTTTCAATATGTTTTTTGTAAAACTTTAATGTTGTGGAAGCTGCCAGGCCCTCACAAATATAACAAACATTGGCAAAAAGCAAAAATATTTTTGCTCTCAAAAAGCACACATGGCCACAGTAGTCCCTGACACTGAACACAACTGCTTTGTGTGCTGATATGCTCTATGTGAAAGAGCAGAAAGATTTCACTCACAGTTAAGCCAGTTGTTAGGCAAAGAGAGAGATAGAACTTTAATAAAACAAAAGTTCTTGGTTAACACCAGACCTAATTAAGTGCCCCAGTCTTAAAGAAAGTCACAGAAGTGCATCCATGGAATGTGTCCTTGCATTAGTGCAGATTTACAACTTTCATAAATTAAAAAGGGTTTACAGAAGTAGACCAGGAAATTGTATTCCTAGAAAATATTTGTGAACTGTTTTTTAGCAAGAGCAAATATGCATGCGTAGATCTGCTCATGCAAAAATCAGTTGAGCGTTTACATGCTCCCTTCAACACTTTTTGCCAACCCTGGAAGAGGTTTTACTTTTGCCCTTGTCAGGAGTAAATTTCCAACATTTCTCAGTATGGGTTTTGAGAAGAACTGGTAAAAACCCCTAAAATATGCAAGTTAGTAGGTTTGCATTCAAGACTATTCTGACCCTGGAATTATTGCTTGTCTCCAGCCCTAGTATGTAGATCTGCAGAAAGTAGGCAAAATAGGGGAATTGGTAGTATTCACACTGTATTATAGTATGAGATTTGGCATAATCAGATAAACTATTATCAGAGCTCTTATATACTGAGATTGTGTTGCTGCACAACATGGCACCCGAAGGGACAAGAGGCTTAAGCAACCTGAACCATGGACTAGTAGATATTTTATTAGGTTTCATACCCCTGAGTTGAGTAACTGCTTAGTAGCTGTCTAACAGTGGATGGAATGTAATGGCATAAAGCTCAATGACAGAGCCAAGCTACTCTTGCTGAATCACAAGCAAAGCCATCACGACAGCAAGTTATGGGCCATGGAGACAGGTTCCCCAAATCAGCTCCCTCTAAATCTGAGTTCCTGGGTATGGTAACTGACCAGAAAAACACTCTCCAGCCACATGTCAATGCAGTAGTCTCCTCCCTTTAGGTCCTTTGAAACCTCAGAAAGAATCTGCAATGCATCCCTGAAGACAAAAAGTCAGCTGTAATTACAGCTTGCACACTGTTCAATTTGGATCATTTGCACTAGACTTTACTTAGGCCTGCCTAGTCTCGATGTTCTGATTCTGCTGTGTATTCAGAACCTCTTGATTTATATCATTTGCATATTTTGAAGGACTGAACATGTTTTGACTTAATTGTCTCGGGATAGAAGAAAGAGTACACTTCAAAACTCTCCTACAAAGCAAGAGAAATTGAAAATCAAGTCTATTACTTTTCCTTTCCTCCAGCTTAATACCTAAGATCAGAACATCAGCTCCGGTACATATTCCTCAGCTAAAAAAGGCCCATTTAGCAGGGCATTGTTTTTGCCATTCCGGAACAACCTTCAATTAAAGTTTAGGAACATTAAGCCTTGAGGCATGTTCTGAGAACCTTCTGCCTTACTATTTTTCAATGTGAAGAAGCATTTGATGATCATGTAGTTTAGAAATAACATTATTATTAACAAGAAAAATAATAATAATAATAACAATAATAATAACAGTACTACTACTACTACTACTACTAATAATAATAATAAATAAACATGCAAGAAATATTGTTTGAAAACCTACACAATCTGTTTTTACCATGTCCTCTCACAGGGAGTTAGAGAGAGGACACTTGCTTGTAAAGAGGTGTAGTAGCCACAAAGGATGCCTAAGATGAGAAATGCTAAGGATAATGGCAGAAGGAAAACAGCCTAAGCAGTGACTCCTGAACAACGAGGTGTGTTGTCCACAAAAGCAGAACAATGCTTTTGTGAATGACTCTGTTTTTCTCTGCCTTAACCACGCATGTCCTGAACAACGAACATGAGTGGTTAAGGCAGAGGAAAACAGACTCAGGATCGGGAGAGGACGCGGTCAGGTAAGTGGGGCTGGGGTAGGTTTGGAGGTAGTTTTAGGGGTGATGTGGGAGTAGTTTTCATTTTTGGGGTGGGGAGTCAGGGTAGTTTTAGTTTTTTAGGGGCGGGCGTGGGGGTAATTTCAGTTTTTTAGGGGCGGAGGTTGCAGTAGTGGGGGGTCAGGGTCATTTAAGTTTTAGGGGTGGGGTGTCGGGGTAGTTTTAGTTTTTTAGGGGTGGGGGTGAGGATTTGTGGTAGTTTTAGGAGTGGGGTGGGGGGTTGGGGTAATTTTAGTTTTTAAGGGTGGGTGTTGGGGTGGGTAGTTTAAGTTTTAGGGGCAGGGCTGGGGGGTCGAGGTAGTTTTAGTTTTTAGGGGAAGAGGTGGGAGTTGTGGTAGTTTTAGGGGTGGGGGTGGGGAGTTGGGGTAATTTTAGATTTTAGGAGTGGGGGATATCCATTTCTAAGATGATACAATCCCATATACTTTCACAGACTTGGATAGAAATAAGTGAATCCAAAGGGCCTTGAAAACGAAACTGCAGTTTATAACTTAGGCCCTCATAATGAACATGGCGATCTGGTGGTTGCAGAAATTACCGCCACCGGCATGGCAGTCTGGACCGCCATATTCCGAACACAGGGGAACCGCCACAGGTGGCCCTCTGCCGCCGCCAGGCAGCCTGACGATGGCGGAATTCTCTATCCGGCAAGGCAGCGCTGGAAGCAGCGCTGCCCCCGGATAAAGAACCCGTGTTCCTCCATCCTTTCCCTGGTGGTTTCCCCTGCCAGGGAAAGGCTGGCGGAAGGGGTGCTCCGGGGACCCCGTGCACAGCCCGTCGCGCAGGTCACTGCCCGATTTACGGGCACTAATATGCGCGACGGGTGCTGCTGCACCCGCCGCACTGCGGTATTGATGACGTCTCCATGTGGAGCCGTCGGCAATGTCCAGGACCAGCATTCCGCTGGGCCGGCTGGCGGAAACACTGTTTCAGTGAAATGTTCATTATTGGGCCGGCGGGGTCTTCAACGGGCTGGTGGTCTGTGTTTAGACCGCCAGCATGAACACGGCATGGCATCCTGCTGTGTTCATAATGACACCCTTAATCTTATGTTCTAGGAACCAACCAAACCGAAAGTATAGAAAAACGAGGCAGGATATGACCTAAAGCGAAATTAAATAGAAGATTAAATGAAGAGCAATGTTGAAGAACACTTTATTATGTAATATACTACAGAACAAAGAGATAACTCCAAATTAGCCTTAGGGACTCTGATAAATGCTGAAAGAGTTTATTGGGTCAGGATATTTTTGAAAGGTGATATGAATGTGCTTTGAAGGGACACGATGTGACAGCAAATATGCAATTTGGAAGACAGCTTCATCCCGGTTAAACAGATAAGGGGCCAGCGGTGGTCCTCCTTGGCCTGTCGTTCTGGTTTGAAAGAACAGTCAATGCCCAGACAGGTGTAAGGTAGAGTTGTAGCTTTTAGACGCGTGATGGAATAGGGTTGTGGGCTGCAATATCAAAATTCGGTTGATTAACCTGTTTCATTTGCTTGATGATTAGCACCTGATGTAGTCCCCAAATGACTTTTCAAGGTCTGAGTTTAATTTCATATTTCATATGATTTTTGTCATGGATAATCAGGCACTTCACTGATATTACTTTTGCTGTACCCCGGATTTCCTGAAAAGGACTAAAATACACTGAACTGAGCTATCCATTGTAGTATTCCTTTAGATGAGTGGGGTGAAATGGTGTGTGTGTGTGTGTGCGTGCGTGCACACTGATTTGACAGAGGCCTAATAAAGGAAATCGATATACTCCACTGTATCTCTATATTCCGTTGCAAAGAGTTCTGGCATGCGTGTTTCTCTCTAAACATCAGCAGTGCCATTGAGTATCGCTCAAAGGAGGAAGAAGGGACCTGTCCATTTACATCTACAGTGCATAACTATGCCCATAACTCTAGAAGCTGAGTCTGTCTAACCAGGTATGGCTTGCAAAAAGAAGGGTAGGCAACAAATTGGCATTGTCTTTATATCTGTACTTGGCACCATAATAGTGTATTGTTTCCATCAAGACCTCCCCAAACCCTGCACATTTAACACTTGGTCTGCACTGTGTTTTTGCTGCCTCATACCTCATGCAACCATTATTCAATTATGTATTGATTTTATACCTACTTCTCATCCACAATCATTACCTGTTCACCACACTCACCACATTGCTGTTGGTGCTTCTCTTGAATCATGCCACCCTCTCCATCACTTAGCTCCATTTTCATTTTTGTTTCCCACAGTCCCAATGGATAATGATCCCATCCCTAAGACAATCAGACCATCCTTGTTTCAGTTAAAAATTATAAAACATTTCACTTCCACCTCAAGACCTCTTATCTGCCTGAAGGTTATTTTTTTTTTTTCTGATTTATATCCTTCAAGATTCAAAATGGCTGTCTTCCTGCCACTACTAAAGAAATGTATTGTAGCAGATTGAAACCTTTTAGAAGGCCATGCTGAAGATGTATGGTATAATTCAGGTTCCTTATTATGTATTTTTCAGGTCCTAAGGAACCAATGAGGAGTCAACTCAGTTTACCCCTGGCAGATCCTCAGTCTGTGCAGTGTGATCCCTTGAGAACCATTTCGGGCCTGTACAGACTATGATAGAAGCTTCCACTCCATCTTCCAAATCGATGGCACCAGCACTGGAAAAGGATCCAATTCTGATTATGTTGTTGGACACCAAATCGACCTCGGCTTGATCTCGACCAATGTTGCGCTATGAAATTGCAAAAGCAGAACCAGGCATCCTACATCCTGACTCTGTCCCGGTGCTTCTACAGGGTGGACATGCCAGTAGAGGCTTCATTATCTTTTTGGCTCTGACTCTGAAGAAGACCCATCCTAATGTGAAACTGACAATGGTGGGATGGATATGGTTTTCTCCTTACACAGATAATAAATTTTACATGGAATTAGAAGAGTCCAGTGAGCTTTCCACTTCCCTTGAGGCAGTGTTGGAAGAAAGTGTCTCTTTTGCAGTTGTGGTCTGGTGGGCATGTGAGATTTACAGCTGCCCCTAGTTGAAACTAAAACAAACAACCGTATAGGAATTTTGTGGCCTTTTCTCCCCTTTTAATGAGGTCCACACTGATACTTTGATGACCACTTGGTCAAAACCCTGTTCCTGCTCCCCAGTGAAAAGCAAGTAGCTAGGAGTCACAGACCGGCTCCTGGCAATCCTGATTTTCTTAGTAAATATCCTACACCAGCGATCTTGTGGTTCAGGTTTCAACCAGGAAAATGAATCCTAATTTTTTCCCCTTGACCTCTGCGGACAGGGAGTCCCAGAGAATTGAGGCTTTTGGCAAGCATGTGTTTTCCTCTACCAGCCTAGAACTTTAGTCGGTGAATGCTGCCTGACTATTGGCCTGCTTCACGCATGCGCAATGGGACGTGGAAAGAAGGACACATTTTGTATGTGTTCCCAAAACGTTTTCTCATCCATTTCAATAAAACATTTTGACATGCAGTCTAAACCATGTACTTTGAACACCAACAGCAGCCTGTCACTTAACTATTTTGTTATTAACTTCAACTTTACCACAAACCTCTAATGAGCAATTAGAGTGCTAACATTCTGTATTTATGACAAAAGCGTTGCACACCTGAAAACTATTTTGATGGAATCAAAGCTGTTAAAAAGAAACCATTTACTACAGAAAATACTGCAGTAAATGCAACAATTATGGGTTTCTTTTTGTAATAGAAATAATGGTTTGTAGGTATGAAGTTAAAATAATGCCACAATTACTGTGAGTTCGCAAATATCTTTGTCATCCATTTTATTAACCACTTGAATGCCCTGGATGTAGTGGTTACTTGTTTGGCTGCAGCACTGCTGTGCTGAGGGCGTAACCGTTACGTCCTGCACCCGCCCCACGGGGGAGCCCTAACGCTCCCCGTGGGCCACCCACCCCAGACCCAGGCAGGGATGGCAGAGGAAGTGCTTCCCCTACCACTCTGACCCCCGTGTCATCTGATGATGTCAGCGCACAATTGCATGCTGACCTCATCAGAGGTCGCCTCCATAGCCCTGGAAGCATGGCTTCCAGCACGACCCGAGGAGAAACTGATTCATTTCTCATCTAGATGGGGTAGGGGAGGTCGGAGAGGCATGAATAGGAAAGGAAATGCTTTTCCTTTCCTTTTCATGTCTCTGAGCATTCCTGCAGCACAATCGCATAGCAATGGTGCTGTTGGAATGCCCACTAGACACTAGGGATTTTGTTTACATTGTGTAAACACATGAGGGGAGTGGCCCCTTGGATAAAGGTCGCTCCCCAAGGGAGGCATTTTTTTTAGGCCATTTCGGCCCCTCTTGGGAGCAGATTGGCCTATTTTAATTAGGGCGCTCTGCCCCCAAGGGGGAGTGAAACCTCTAGGCACCAGGGATAATTTTTTCTGTTTGTTTTTAACAGGGGGGAGTGGCCCCTTAGGCAAGGGTCGCTCGCCTGGGAGCCAAATTTATTTTAGCCCTTTGGCCTATTTTGATTAGGCCAATCTGCCCCCAAAGGGGGCAAAAACCACTAGACACCAGGGATTTAAAAAAAAAATTACGTAAGGTGAGTGACCCATTAGGCAAGGGTTGCTCTCCTGGGGTGGTATAATATATTAGGCCATTTCTGCCCCCCTTGGGTGCAGATCGGCCTATTTTTGTAAGGCCCATCTGCCCCCAAGGGTGGGCAGAAAGCCCACTAGACACCGGGAAATAATTTCTTTAAAAAAAGAGGGTGGGGTATGGCCATACCCCCACCCCCAAATAAATGGGGACAAAGTTGTTCTGCCTACTGGTGGGCAGATGGGGCAATTACCCCTGATCCACTCCCCGGAGGGGGCAGAAGGCCTACTAGATGCCAGGGAATTAAAAACAAAATAGAGGGGTGGGAGCTGCCAACCAGTATGGTCATGGTTATGCCCCCCACCCTAACTGAAGGGGGCAACAGTCTTTCAGTCCCCCATGCAAACTAAAGGATCTTATCTTAGTGGCAAGCAAGAGGACATTTGATTATATTGGGTTTTGATTTTACGTTTGGGCCAAGAGAGCATGACTTACTCTCAATATCGTCCCACTTGCAATGGTGAGCAGCTGCACTATTTGGACTTTCGGACGCTGCCACCCAGAAAAATCTACCAAAACTACACACATCGGAAAATTAAACATCTCGGTGAGACCACACATGCACCGCACACATTTTTGTGATGGAACCTCATGGAATCCACAAAATTCATGCCATCCAAACTAGTCGCATCTATATTAATAAGAATTCTGTTCCACTTGTCAGCCTAAGAATGTTTTTTTTCAAACTGCCCTTTTGGACCCGCTTTGGTTCCCTCTCAATTTCGATATGTTTTCAGCCCTTCCCTGTCACAGGAGCTTGGTCCACCTACACAAGTGAGGTATCATTTTTATTGGGAGGCTGAGGGGAACGTTGGGTAGTAGGAAATTTGTGCTGTGCGGTGATCTGACATAGAAATTTGAGGAAAATCTGCTTTTCTTTAGCTAAATTTGAGGTTTTCTGAGGATTCTGGGTAAGAAAACACTGGGGGATCCACGCAAGTCACACCTCCCTGGACTCCCTCCGGTATCTAGTTTTCAGAAATGTCTGGGTTTGATAGGTTTCCCTATATGGTTGCTGAACCCAGGACCAAAACCGCAGGTGCCCCCTTGCAAAAACAGGTAGTTTTGTAATAGATAATTTTGATGTGTCCATGTTGTGTTTTGGGGCATTTCCTGTCAGGGGCACTAGGCCTACTCACACATGTGAGGTACCATTTTTATTGGGAGACTTTGGGGAGATGTTGGGTGGAAGTAAATTTGTGTCTTCTCTCAGATTCCAGTACTTTCCCTCACCAAAATGTGAGGAAAAAGTATTTATTTTGTCAAATTGTGAGGTTTGCAAAGAATTCTGGGTAACAGAACCTGGTGATAGTGCCACAAGTAACCCTGTCCTGGGTTCCCCCAGGTGTCTAGTTTTAAATAAAATGCACAGGTTTGTTAGGTTTCCCTAGGTGATGGCTGAGCTAGAGGCCAAAATCCATAGCTAGGCACTTTGCAAAAAAAAGGTCAGTTTTCTTTTGGAAAATGTGATGTGTCCACGTTGTGGTTTGCAGAATTTCCTGCCACTGGCACTAGGCCTACCCACACAAATGAGGTACCATTTTTATTGGGAGACTTGAGGAAATGCTGGGTGGAAGGACGTTTGTGGCTCCCCTCAGATTTCCGAACTATCCATCACCGAAATGTGAGGAAAAAGTGTTTTTTTCCAAATTGTGAGGTTTGCAAAGGATTCTGGGTACGATAACCTAGTGAGAGCCCCACAGTCAACCCATCCTGGATTCCCCTAGGTGTCTAGGTTTTAAAAATGCACAGGTTTGCTTGGTTTTCCTAGGTGCCGGCTGAGCTAGAGGCCAAAATCCACAACTAGACACGTTCCAAAAAACACGCCAGATTTCAATGTAAAAATGTGATGTATCCATGTTGCATTTGCAGTCGCAGGCACAAGGCCTACCCACACAAGTGAGGTACCAATTTTTATCGGGAGACTTGGGGGAACACAAAATAGAAGAACAAGTGTTATTGACACTTGTCTTTCTCTACATTTTTTAATTCCAAAGTAAAAGAGTGTGTAAAAAAGAAGTCTATTTGAGAAATGCCCTGTAATTCACATGCTAGAATGGGGAACCCCGAAATTCAGAGATGTGAAAATAACCACTGCTTCCCAACACCTTATCTTGTTCCCATTTTGGAAATACAAAGGTTAGGTGTCTGGGATCCACCATTGGTTTCAACTGGGAGGAGGCAGAATGCACAAAAATAGTAAAAATGGAATATGTCCCAGTAAAATGCCAAATTTGTGTTGAAAATTATGGTTTTCTGTTTCAAGTCTGCCTGGTCCTAAAAGCTGAGAAGATGGGATTTTAGCATTGCAAACCCTTTGTTGATGCCATTTTCAGGGAAAAAACACATGTTGTCTGCTGCGGCATATTTTTCCAATTATTCTGAAAAAAACATAATTTTAGCTGTATTTTGGCTAATTTCTTGATCTCCTCTAGAGGAACCCACAAATCGTGGTACCTTTAGAATCCCTAGGATGTTGGAAAAGAAGGACGCAAATTTGGCGTAGATAGCTTATGTGGACAAAAAGTTATGAGGGCCTAAGTGCAAAATACACCAAATAGCCAAAAAAGGCTCAGCACCTGTAGGAGGTCGGCCTGGTTTGTAGTGGGTACCTAGGGTACTTACACCTTATACCAGGTCCAGTTATCCCTTATTAGTGAAATGCAGGCACTGTTCTAGCAGCATAGGCTGTCTACAGGAGCTGTAGCAGAGCAGCTTAGACTGAACTAGGAGACATGTAAAGCTCCTGCAATACAACTAAAGTTACACAGTACTTATACACAATAAAAGACAATACTTAGTGTTACCAAAAATAAAGGTACTTTATTTTAGTGACACAAGGCCAAAAATATCTTGGAGGCAATACTCCTTCTGGAGGTAAGTATTATACACAATATATACACTAGAGATCAAAATCAGGTAAGTAAATAGTCTTAGAATAGTGCAAACAGTAGAAAATGCAATAGGTCTGGGGCAACACAAACCATATACTAATAAAGTGGAATGCAAATCACAAATTCCCCCAAGGCAAGTGTACTGTGTAGAGGGGCACTGGAAGTGTAAGAAAACACCAAAGGTAAGTAAAGTACCCCACCCCAGAGCCCAGGAAAGTAGGAGTAAAGTACTGCAAGTTTCCTCGGGACACACTACAAGTTGTGATAAGAGATATTGCAAGAACCAAGTGAGACTGCAATCAACAACTGGTGGATTCCTGGACCTAAAGACCTGTGAAGAGAGGAGACCAAGTCCAGAAGTCGCAGAAGATTCCAGGAAGGACAGGAACCTCTGTCAAACTAGAAGATAGTGCACAAATGGATTCCCCGGTTAGAAGAAGTGAACAGAAAAGCACCAAAGAGGATGGCTGCGGGTTCCTGCATGGTGCAGGAGATGTCCCATGTCGAGCTGTTGGATGCAGGCTGTTTGCGTCACTGGATTTGTCCAACAAGCTTTGGTTCAAGCAGGTTTGCGGTTTGCATCAAAGTCGGCTGCCTGGACCGCAGAGGGACCTGGGGAGTCTCAACTCGGACTGAGGAGACAGAGGAGGCTCTCAGCACTGGAGAGAGCCCACAGAAGACCACACAGCACCCACGGGAGTCCCAGGACATGGGGACAAAGAAGAGGCAAAATGTGGTTGGTGCAGCACAACAAAGGAAGGTCCCATGCTGCTGGAGAAGAACTCATTGAGTTGTGCGTCGCAGGATGGAGTCCTGGGGACCTGGGCTACACAGGGCACGAAGGATTTTTGGAAGAAGTGTACAAAAGCCCAAGGAGCTGGAGATGACGTGGTGCACAGGGGTACTGTTGCAAACAGGGAAGGCAAGCTCTTACCTCCGCCAAAGTTGGACAGCTGGACCTTAGGACAGTCTGGGTCGTGTCGGTCCACCACCTGTGTTCCAGGGAGCACGCTCGTCGTCAGGAGAGGAGAAGAAGGGTGCCTGCAGGAGCAGGGAAGTTACTCCGTTACTTCACAGGCGATTCCTTCGGTTCTTCTGGTGCAGGGTGAAGACAGGCAGTCCTCAGAGCATGCATACCTTGGAAACTGTGGCAAATGCTGGCTGGAGCTGAAGTTGCAGGTCACAGGAGTAGTCCTTTGTACTTTATTGCAGCGGTTTCTGGAGCAGCCTGCAGTTGATCCGATGGTCAGAAGCTGAAGCAGAGGATGCAGAGGATTCCTGGAGGAGTCTTTCAAGCTGAATCTGAGGAAACACCCAGAGGACAGACCCTAAATAGCCCTGAGTGGGGGATTGGCTACCTACCCAGGTATGCCCCTATCAGGAGGGGTCTCTGACATAACCTCCTTGCACTGGCCACTCAGAGGTCTCCAGAGTGTCCTCACACCTTGGAATCCAAGATGGCTAATGCCAGGGACACACTGGAGGAGCTCTGGGCACCACCCCTGGTGGGGTGATGGACAGTGGAGTGGTCACTCCCCTTTCCTTTGTCCAGTTTCGCACCATGGCAGGGACTGGGGGGGGCTGAACTGGTGTAGACTGGCTTATGCAAGGAGGGCACCATCTGTGTCCTTCGATTCTTCTGGTGCAGGATGAAGACAGGCTGTCATCAGATCGTGTAGGACCTAGAAACTGTTGCAGTTGCTGGCAGGAGCTGAAGTTACAGGGTTGCAGTAGCCACCTTGGATACTTTGTTGCAAGTTGTAGAGTTCCTGGAGCAGTTTGGTGGTTGATCTGACCGTAGAAGATGAAGCAAAGGATGCAGATGAGTCGTGCTGGAGTCATGCAATCTGATTCTGAGGAAAAACCCAAAGGAGAAACCCTAAATAGCCCTCAGAGGGGGATTGGTCACCTAACCAGGTATGGACCTATCAGGAGGGGTTTCTGACATCACCTGCTGGCACTAGCCACTCAGATGCTCCCAGAGTTCCCTGACCATCCTGCAAATAAGATGGCAGAACCTAGGGACACTCTGGAGGAGCTCTGGGCACCACTCCTGGGGTGGTGAATAACAGGGGAGTGCCCCCCCCCCCTTTCCTTTGTCCAGTTTCGGGCCAGAGCAGGGGCTGGGTGTCCCTGAACCGTGTAGACTGGCTTATGCAAGGAGGGAACCATCTGTGCCCTTCAAAGCATTTCCAGAGGCTCTGGGAGGCTATCATCCCAAGCCTAAAACACCTATTTCCAAAGGGAGATGGTGTAACACCCTCCTCCCAAAGGAAATGCATTGTTCTGCCTTGCTGGGACTGAGCTGCTCAGGCCCCGGGAGAGCAGAAATCTGTCTGTGAGGTGGCAGCAGCTGGGGCTCAGAGAGCTGGTTTGGCAGTAGAAGGGATCTATGGTGGAGCCCCCAGGATGCATGGGATTGGCCCCCCAATACCATATTTGGAATGGGGGGACAGTTCCATGATCTTAGACACCTCACATGGCTATATTCGGAGTTGACATTGTAAAGCTACATATCTGTGTTGACATATATGTGGTGCACAGGTGTAATGGTATCACCACACAAACGAAGTCTGGGGAATTGGCCCTGAACAACGTGGGGGCACCTTTGCTAGTGCAGAGGTGCCCTCACACTTAGTAACTTTGCACATAGCCTTCTGTAAAAGAAGGTTAGACATATAGGTGACTTATAAGTTACTTAAGTGCAGTGAAAATGGCTGTGAAATAGTGTGGGCACTATTTCACAAAGGTTGCGGTGGCAGTCCTAAAGAAAGGTTTGTCTGAGCTCCTTATGGGTGGCAAAAGAAATGCTGCAGCCCATAAGGATCTCCTGGAACCCCAATGCCCTGGGTACCTAGGTACCATATACTAGGGACTTATAAGGGGGGGGTCCAGTGTGCCAATTGGAATTGAAATATGAAGTCATTAAACTATAGTGACTAATTTGGTAAGTAGAGAGAGCATAAGCACTGGAGTTCTGGTTAGCAGAGCTTCAGTGACACAGTTAAGCATACTGACAACACACACATAGGCCACAAACTATGAGCATTGGGGTCCGGGCTAGCAGGATCCCAGTGAGACAGGCAAAACACACTGACAAATTGGGTTTTAACTATGAGCACTGGGATTCTGGCTAGCAGGATCCCAGTGAAACAGTAAAAACACACTGACACTCACTCACTAACAGGCCAGAAATGGGAGTAACCATGCTTGAAAGAGGCTACTTTCTCACAGCACCTGAGGGGGAAAAGGCCTGGTAGCGAAGTGGTTAAAGCATTCTGACATGCAGAGTGAAACGTACTTACAAAACCAGCAGCATTCTGTCAGTTAGCTCTCTAGCAATCAATATTTCCACTCAAGAAAACTTTTGTTACAATGACATTGTAGTTAGTTGGTAAAATACAGTACAAAATAACATTTAAAACACCAAAAACCTCTGAAACTCACCACATTGTAGATTACTGAACTAAGTATAACTTGTGCCCCTGCCATGCACTGCTTATGACCTCACATATTCAATCACTCATGACCTGAAACGGCATCCTTGTTGACATTTCAAATGACATACATTTCCAGCCCACAAAAGGCAGATACCTAACTGAACCTTTCACCAGGTGCAGGAGCCTAAACTATTGACTGCCAAGTCAGACTTGGGACTTATGCCTTCCCCGCTTTTACAGGAGTACTACAACTAAAGTTGTGTCCTCAGCACTAAAGATATATGTGGCCAAGGCACAGGGAGCAGCTGTTTATGGAGCTGAGATATGGGGCTCCTCTGACAGTAAAAGGCTCACCATCGGGGAGAATAATTTTGCAAGGGCCTTATGTGCATGCCCTCCTAGTACCCCATTGATTCCTTTATATCTTGACTTGGGTCTTAAACGGATAGCCGATTTAATTATTTTGAGACCCTTATTATACTGGGTAAGGCTATGGACAGTCCCTGAACTGGAGGTGTATAAGATTTCCCTCCTTGAACCGTTAAAGTGTCCAAACTCTGCTACTATTCCATGGGTAAAACATGTGTATAGATGGTTTTTCACCCTGGGCCTAGGTGATTTTTGGAAGAATCCCTATAAACTTGAGAAAACACATACAAAACTACTGAAGTGCACATATTGGTCATATGTTCGAAACGACTACAGTATATTACCCGGAAATCTGCTGAACGCCTAACCAATCTTTTTATTGATTTTAAATGGTACCCACAATTCGATTTGTATCTTGATGTAATACCCGATATCTTAGGTAAGGGATTATATGCTAGATTTCGTTTTGGGTCATTGCCACTGAATTCCTTGGCGAGTAGATGGGGACTGTTAGAAATGGGGTTTTTGGTTGGCAGTCAGGTTACCCTCTGTCCAAGCAAGAACCCTCACTCTAGTCAGGGTAAGTCACACACAATCCAAAATTAGCCTGTGCCCACCCTCTGGTAGCTTGGCACGAGCAGTCAGGCTTAACTTAGAAGGCAGTGTGTAAAGTATTTGTGCAATAAATCATACAATACCACCATATAGCACCACAAAAATACTCCACACAGTGTTTAGAAAAATATATAATATTTATCAGGATAATTGTAGGTCAAAACGAATAAGGTTGCAATGTGAATTTGTAAAGATATCACTGAAAAGTGATGTAAAGTGTCTTAAGTCTTTAAAAAGCAAACAAAGTCTCTTTCAAGCACAAAGTACCTGGTTTAGAGTGGAAAATCTCTGCAGAGGGCCGCAGAAGAAGATATACGTGGAAAAATGGTGTGTGCGTCGATTTCTCCCCAGCACACACAGACTTGCGTCGTTATTTTTCACGCGGATAAGTCGTGCGTCGTTTTCCGGTGCACGGACAGTCTCTTTCTGTGGATCGCGGGGATTACCAGATGTCCCGGGCCTGTGCGTGGATTCTCCTGCTTGTTTTCCGGCTGCGCGTCGTTATGCGGGGCTGTGCGTCGAAGTTTCGCTCTCACAGCAGGCGTTGCGCCGATTTCTCCTCTGAGGTCGGGCAGCGTTGTCCTTGTGAGGCAGTGCATCGAAGCTCCGGTTGTCCCAAAGGCGTTGCGTCAATCAGCGTCGGTGTGCAGCGTTTTTCTCGCCACGGAACCAGCTGTGCGTCGAAAATTACGGCGCACGAAGCGTCCAAGTGAAAAAGAGAAGTCTTTTTGGTCCTGAGACTTCAGGGAACAGGAGACAAGCTCTATCCAAGCCCTTGGAGAGCACTTTCACAGCCAGACAAGAGTTCAGCAAGGCAGCAGGCCAACAGCAAGGCAGCAGTCCTTTGTAGAAAGCAGACAGGTGAGTCCTTTGAGCTGCCAGGCAGTTCTTCTTGGCAGGATGTAGTTTCTGGTTCAGGTTTCTTCTCCAGCAAGTGTCTGATGAGGTAGGGCAGAGGCCCTGTTTTATACCCAAATGTGCCTTTGAAGTGGGGGAGACTTCAAAGAGTGGCTAAGAAGTGCACCAGGTCCCCTTTCAGTTCAATCCTGTCTGCCAGGGTCCCAGTAAGGGGTGTGGCAGTCCTTTGTGTGAGAGCAGGCCCTCCACCCTCCCTTCCCAGGAAGACCCATTCAAAATGCAGATGTATGCAAGTGAGGCTGAGTACCCTGTGTTTGGGGTGTGTCTGAGTGAATGCACAAGGAGCTGTCAACCAAGCCCAGCCAGACGTGGATTGTAAGGCACAGAAAGATTTAAGTGCAAAGAAATGCTCACTTTCTAAAAGTGCCATTTCTAGAATAGTAATATTAAATACGACTTCACCAGTCAGCAGGATTTTGTATTACCATTCTGGCCATACTAAATATGACCTTCCTGCTCCTTTCAGATCAGCAGCTGCCACTTCAACAATGTATGAGGGCAGCCCCAATGTTAGCCTATGAAGGGAGCAGGCCTCACAGTAGTGTAAAAACGAATTTAGGAGTTTTACACTACCAGGACATATAACTACACCGGTACATGTCCTGCCTTTTACCTACACAGCATCCTGCTCTAGGGATTCCCTAGGGCACACATTAGGGGTGACTTATATGTAGAAAAAGGGGAGTTCTAGACTTGACAAGTACTTTTAAATGCCAAGTCGAAGTGGCAGTGAAACTGCACACACAGGCCTTGCAATGGCAGGCCTGAGACAAGGTTAAGGGGGCTACTTAAGTGGGTGGCACAACCAGTGCTGCAGGCCCACTAGTAGCATTTAATCTACAGGCCCTAGGCACATATAGTGCACATTACTAGGGACTTATAAGTAAATTAAATAGTCCAATCAGGTATGATCCAAAGTTACCATGTTTAAAAAGGGAGAGAGCATATGCACTTTAGCACTGGTTAGCAGTGGTAAAGTGCACAGAGTCTAAAAGCCAGCAAAACAGGGTCCAAAAAGTGGAGGGAGGCAGGCAAAAAGTTAGGGGTGACCACCCTAAGGCATGTCAGGTCTAACAGGGATCAAATGTTACAACTGACATATGTCCTGTGTGTGGTGCCACCCCTGAAACTATTGAGCACTTCATGTTCTTTTGCCCTGCTAATTTACCTCCTAGGACAAAATGGATCTGTAAAATCTGCAGAGAAATGAAAATAGGAAAATGTGATATAGCTTTGAGGGTTTTAAAAAGCCATAATTCTAAAGTAGTAATCTACGCTGTTAGCAGGTTTTCAGTGGCAGCATGGCATGTTCGGAATTTTTATGTAAATAATGTAATTTAATGGTGATCTCTTTTGCTGGTTTTAATGGGATTTTATTATTCACTATTTATATTAAAGATTTTATGATGATATTTATTTAACCTTTGTATTGCTTTGATGATCAGTTGATCGAATAAAGCTTGTGTTGACTGACTGAGAAGGGAAGAAAAGAGGAAAGTAGGCAAAAAGAAAGCAAGAAGAAAAAGAATGTAAGAAGGGAAAACGAGAAAGAATGAAACACACAGGGAAAGAAAGAAGGAATGAATGAAAGAAAGAGGAAAGAAATAAATTAAGAAGAAAAGAATGCAAACAATAAATAAAAAGAAACCAAAGAAAGAAGAAAAGAAGGTAAAACAGAAAAGAAAGAAAATAAAAAAGGGAAAAGAAATAGAGAAAAAGGCAAAAAAGAAAAAGAAGGAAAATAAAAGGAAAGTGGAAATGAAAGGAAAGAAGACAAATAAGGAGAAAAAGCAAAGACAAAAGGGAAAAAGGAAAGAAAAAAGGAAAGAAGTTGGAAAAGTGTTGACTGTATAAAATATTGGATACTGAATCCCAAATCACACCCCACCCATGTTTACATAAAACTGTTACATGCTTGCTGCAGTTTAAACATGATAACGTTTGGTTTTCTTCCTCTGCAAAGTTTATCAAAGAATTAGCGATGAAACCAAGTCCAGGATCACAATATGGTACGCTGCTAAATAGCAGTAGTCCACTTCAAAAGGCAGGAACTGATAAAAGCTGGATCCAAATGGTGATCTAACAGACAAGACTGATGTGGCCAAAGAGCTCGCCTAGACTGTGTACTGCCCCCCCATCCTTTTCATTTGGCTTATAAACAAATGTATAGACTACTTGTCAAAATGTGTTAATGATTACCCATTTTTAGCATTAAAAAGGTGCCAGCTTTGTTTTTTTGCAGATGATACCTTGTTGCTTTTTAAAGCACACTCCGGCTTCCAGAGACTTCTTGATAGGTTCTGGGTCTTATGTGACACCTATGGGCTAGAGATAAATGCCCAAAATACCAAATTTATAGTTTATTCCACCAAAAAGAAAGTGGATGTCACCATTCGTCTAGGCAGCACTCCATTAGCGAAAGCAACGGAATGTCATTACCTTCTGATTAGATTGTCAAACAACTAGTCCCGGGGATCCCAAATCCAATGCGCCCCTCACTAATTAATCACAGAGCATCTGCTGTTTGAGGCTTGGTAAAAGAGCCCCATCCCACCCGATTTCCCCTGTAATCCAAATCTATAATGCCCAGGTTAATAGTGCTGCTCTGTACAGCTCTGAATTGTGGCGCCACTTTAATTCCCTTCAGTTCCTCTCTACTCGGTGTGGGAGAAAACAACTTTATAAGGGCCACTGCCAGCCACATTTCCTACAGGTCGAATTCCGACAAAACAATTTAAGCTATTTGATATGTGGGCTCCCCTGCTGCACCTATATTATCTAAATGTGTTCATTCCCACAGTCTTGTTTTGACCCCCATGTTTTTTCTTATGCCCTGATTGTCTCCATCACCTAACATGTTTACTCTGGCAACTTCAGAAATACTACTGCCCTTATTTCTATTTATTTTACCCATCCAGAAATGTGTTCCATCCTCTCCTTAATTTGTATTGCTTCTGTCAGTATATTTAGTGTAGGAGGCTGGCCTGGCTTATAGTGGCCACCTGATGGTATTTACACCTTGTGCCAGGTCCAGTTATCCCTTATTAGTAAATTAGTAGTGTTCTAGGAGCTTAGGCTGATAAAGGCAGCTATAGCAGAGCAGCTTAGGCTAAACTAGGAGGCATGCAAAGCTCCTACTACACCACTTATATCCTATAGCACTATATCACAAGGAACACAATACTCAGGGTTACTAAAAATATAGGTACTTTATTTTAGTGACAATGAGCCAAAAATATCTCAGAGGATATACTCCCTTAGGACATAAGTAAAATACACAAAATATACACACAAACCAAAATTAGGTAAGTAAAACGGTTAGAAAAGTAGTGCAAACACTCTAGAATCCAATAGGATGCAATAGGCCTAGGGGCAACACCAACCATATACTAAGAAAGTGGAATGCAAACCACATCGGGACCCCTGGCCTACTGTAGTGTGTAGAGGGCCGCTGGGAATTTAAGGAAACACTAAGGGTGTCCAAGATACCCCACCCCAAGACCCTGGAAAGTAGGAGTAAAGTGATACTACTTCCCCAGAAACCCACTCAACTCGTGATAGGAGATTCTGCAAAGACCACAACAGACTGCAAAGCACTGAAGGCGGCTTCCTGGACCTGAGGACCTGCAAAGGAAGGGGACCAAGTCCAAGAGTCATGAAAGTGTCCAGGGGGGGCAGGAGCCCACTAAACCCTGGATGAAGGTGCAAAATGGCTGCCTCCGATGGAAGAAGCTGAAGATTCTGCAACAACGAAAGGAGCTAGGAACTTCTCCTTTGTGCAGAAGGTGTCCCACCGAGTGCTGGAGGATGCAGAGTTGTTTCATTGGAGAAAGACCACAAACAGGCCTTGGTAGCTGCAAAGGTCATGGTTGAAGAAAAAGGGTGCTGCCTCAGCCCAGGAAGGACCAGGAGGTCGCCACTTGGAAGAGGAGACAGAGGGGGCCCTCAGCAACACAGAAAGCCCACACACAAGAAGGCAGCACCCGCAGAAGTACTTGAATATGGGTTCAAGAAAACTGAGCACTGGAGTCGTCTCAACATTACAGAAGAGGGTTCCACGAAGCCGGTGGTCAACTCAGCGAGTTTAGCAATACAGGACGGAGTGCTGGGGACGTGGGCTAGGCTGTGCATGAAGGATTTCTTACAAAAATGCACAGAAGGCCTAGCAGCTGCAGTTCCGCAGTACACAGGATTACTGTCTGGAGAGGGGAGGCAAGGACTTACCTCTGCAAAATTTGCACAGTTGGACCACTGGACAGTCTGGGTCACTTGGGTCCACCACCTGTGTTCCAGAGGTTACGCTCGTCAGGATGAGAGGGGTCCCAGAGTACAGGTGATGCTGAAGTTTGGTGCCTGCTGGAGCAGGGGGAAGATTACGTCGACCCACAGGAGATTTCTTCATGGCTTCCTGTGCAGGGTGAAGGCAGACAGCCCCCAGAGCATGCACCACCAGGAAACAGTCGAGAAAGCAGGCAGGATTAGGCTCTACAATGTCGCTGGTAGTCTTCTTGCTACTTTGTTGCAGTTTTGCAGGCGTCCTGGAGCAGTCAGCGGTTGATCCTTGGCAGAAGTCGAAGAAGGAGATGCAGAGGAACTCTGGTGAATTCTTGCAAGTTGTTATCTGAGGAAAAGCTCATTGGAGAGAACCTAAATAGTCCTCACAGGAGGATTGGCCACCTAGTCAGGTAAGCACCTATCAGGAGGGGTCTCTGATGTCACCTGCTGGCACTGGCCACTCAGGGGCCTCCAGTGTGCCCTCACACCTCTGGATCGAAGATTGCAGAGGTCTGAGACACACTGGAGGAGCTGTGGGCACCACCCCTCGGGTGGTGATGGACAGGGGAGTGGTCACTCCCCTTTCCTTTGTCCTGTTTCGCGCCAGAGCAGGGACTGGGGGTTCCCTCAACCAGTGTAGACTGGCTTATGCAAGGAGGGTACCATCTGTGCCCTTCAAAGCATTTCCAGAGGCTGGGGGAGGCTACTCCTCCCCAGCCCTTAACACCTATTTCCAAAGGGAGAGGGTGTGACACCCTCTCTCTGAGGAAATTCTTTGTTCTGCCTTCCTGGGACTGGGCTGCCCAGACCCCAGGAGGACAGAACCCTGTCTGTGGGTTGGCAGCAGCGGTAGCTGCAGAGAAAACCCCAGAGAGCTGTTTTGGCGGTACCCGGGGTCCAAGGTGGAGCCCCGGGGATGCATGGGATTGGCATCCCAATACCAGATTTGGCATGGGTGGACAATTCCATGATCTTAGACATGTTACATGGCCATATTCGGAGTTACCATTGTGAAGCTACATATAGGTATTGACCTATATGTAGTGCACGCTTGTAATGGTGTCTCTACACTCACAAAGTCCGGGGAAATTGCCCTGACCTATGTGGGGGGCACCTTGGCTAGTGCCAGGGTGCCCTCACACTTAGTAACTTTGCACCTAACCTTCACTAAGTGAAGGTTAGACATATAGGTGACTTATAAGTTACTTAAGTGCAGTGTAAAATGTCTGTGAAATAACATGTGCGTTATTTCACTCAGGCTGCAGTGGCAGTCCTGTGTAAAATTTGTCAGAGCTCCCTATGGGTGGCAAAAGCAATGCTGCAGCCCATAGGGATCTTATGGAACCCCAATACCCTGGGTACCTAGGTACCATATACTAGGGAATTATAAGGGTGTTCCAGTGTGCCAATTAGAATTGGTAAAACTGGTCAATAGCCTATAGTGACAATTTTAAAGGCAGAGAGAGCATAAGCACTGAGGTTCTGGTTAGCAGAGCCTCAGTGACACAGTTGGTCACTACACAGGTACACACATTCAGGCCACAAACTATGAGCACTGGGGTCCTAGCTAGCAGGATCCCAGTGAGACAGGCAAAAACAAACTTACATACATGTAAAAATGGGGGTAACCCACCCTCTGTACAATCCCTCGCATTGTACGTAGAGAAGCACGCCCTACTTCCACTGGCTACGGCCCTATGCATGTAACAGGAATTCATGTTGGAATTCGAAATATTGGTGCAGGCTACACTTATTTTCCTTAATGCCCGCCTGGTCCTAAAGGAAGCCGTGTTTGACTCTTCTCTACTCGTTTTGCAGAGCACTATTTAGGAGTAATCCTTAAGAGATCAGGAGATACCCAAAGACCACGTTTCGGTCCAAGCTACAGGCCTGAGGGTGGCAGACGATCTGGATCCTAAGCCGGGAGGCCGGGAGGAGAGTCAAGCAACAGGGCAGGAGCCCTTTAAATTATCTTCGCGCTCCCGCCGTCGCGGGTAGCGCTGTCACAGCCGGGAGGCCGGGAGGAGAGTCAAGCAACAGGGCAGGAGCCCTTTAAATTATCTTCGCGCTCCCGCCGTCGCGGGTAGCGCTGTCACAGCCGGGAGGCCGGGAGGAGAGTCAAGCAACAGGGCAGGAGCCCTTTAAATTATCTTCGCGCTCCCGCCGTCGCGGGCCTGTCCTTAGCCCGTCAGAGACCGGAGGAGGCTGGGCTGGGCCCCATCTCTTTCACCTGTAGTAAGAGAATTACTTGTTATCTAAGAGTTGTTTAAGAGAGTACAAATTATAGTACAAATTATAGCACCATCCTACTATTCCTAAATCGAGAAGCCTATTCTTCACTCAGCCCTTCCCCCATTAATTCCTCCTCTAAGCTACCCCATTGCGGGCATCTTCCCAATATGGGGAAAAGGAAGGCTATAGATTTACCAGCACAATCCAAGGGTACTAAAATCGCAAAAAAACGCCCAAGTAGACCTTTGAATCCAGCTATACCCAATGGGTTAAACCCATTGGATGAAATAGATCTCCTAGTTAAAGAAGTTGAGTCTATGTTAGGTACACAAACAACTCTAGGGGCAACTAATTTAAAGAGAGGCCCCCCTAATGATAGGAAAATCCCAGAGTTATTTAAAAAGAAGGGGCCAAGGGATCCTACAGATACTATAATAGGGGTAGATGGAGACGGGGGCCCGCATAATTGCAAGGGCCCCCTACCGTTACCCACTTATAACATAGCGAGTTCTCCAGTATCCCAGCTGGGTCTCCCACACGTACCACATACACCAACCCTTCTACCATTGACTCCGGTGATCAAGGTGGTCCCTAGCCTATTCTGTACTAATCGTTTTGAACCTCTATTGGTAATAGAGGACTCGCCCGTGCCCACGAGTGTGCCCAAGTGCAAGTCAGTAGTTAGAAAACCCAACCCTAGTGTTATTTCACCGATCCCCCAGCTCGAGCCAGAAGGCAAAGAACCAGCAGCTAGTAGAGACAACCTGGCTACAGTTCTCCAGAGAGTTGATGAAGTTAAGGGACTGGTTTTAGTATTAATAGATCTCATGAAGAGCAATCGTGCTTGTGCTGGACTTTGTAAAGTCTGTGGGGAGGTCAGGGGGGAAGAAGTCTTCCCATTATCTGCCCCACCAATGGGGACGGAGCTAAGGGACAATTGTTGTCTCCCCACTAGAAGGGGGACAGCTCCTCTAGGGAGGGAAGACTACCGTTGTGATCCCAATATCGACAACATGAGACCCAGGAGGTCTACAAATGTACCCAGGCACAGAGACCGTCAAGGTAGTTGGTCAAGTAATCTTACTAGTGACAGGGCCAGAGGTAGGACTAGCAAATCCGACCCACCGGAAACTGTCCAAGATTCCAGCCTTACACAACCCCCCAACAAGTCACATAAGACTCCCTCTAACAACATCACTCTCTCCCGATACAATACTGAGAGTATAGTTAATAAAGAACAGGACCTGTTTATAAGTCAGGGAACAAATAAAATCTATTTGACTAATGTTCCAAAACTATCGCCAGGGTTAGCTGAGAATCAAGCTTCCTTGATCAACAAAGTCATACATTGGATACGTTCCCGACGAAGTTGTCTCTCTGTTATTCGTTCTGACATAACATCGGCCAAGAGAAGCAACATCACAGGGACCAATCTTGACATAATAACTATCTATTTTGAAGACAAGTATATGGTGACACAATTAATGGATTTTGATCGTCGTACCCACTTGGAACATGCAACAACCAGGGAGGGAATTAGACTCATGTTACACCCACAAAATACTGGACAAGCCATGGGACTGGCAGGATCTGATGGTTTAACTAATCCCCGCGGAGGTGCTGCACGAAAGGAAGTTAATCCCAGGCTGTTGCCCAATCCTGTATGACTGACTACTGAACTAGTAACTAATGTGACGGCCTGCTCCAAGGCCTTACATTTTACGGGGGATGACAAAACATTATCACCAAACACTTGCAGTACTGACTCGAGTGTGGTAGACGCTGGATGCACACCCGTGGTGACAAACCAAGATAAATGTACATTAGAACTTATGTCATGGAATGTTGCCGGCCTGGCAAAGAAACTAGATGATGATGAATGGGCCTCTTTTATTAAAAAAACAGACATATGTTTGTTTCAGGAAACTTGGGCGGAGGATGCCACCAATATAGATGGATTTCTCTCATTTAGTGCACCTGCTATACCCCCAGAGAAGGGGAGGGGCCGGGCAATAGGTGGGCTCTTATTACTTGTTAACAAGAATTTGCAGTGTGACTACAAGCTTTTGGGAATTGATTCTGTAGACCTAAAAGCCATGTGTATTACGTTTAACAGAAGATTATCAATTGTTATCGTTAATGCTTATATACGATCGGTCCCAAATGGCTCCGAGTCCCATACCCTGGCTATTCTGTCTGAATTTGTAGGCAGCCTCCACCCCTCAACCATTCTAATCATAGCTGGAGATTTTAATTGTACCTTCGAGCCTTCTATTCTCACAAGTGGTTTAACTGATGAAGAAGATGAGCAGTGGGGGATCCCACAACTATCTATTACCCAGCCTTGCAAAAAATCTCGGGTGGCCATGCAATTAGCCACATTATGTTTAAATCATGGCCTTAGGGCCTGTAACGGTAGAACTCCATCTGATATGAACAGCGCACCTACTTTTAAAAGGGGCATGTCGACAAGCACTATTGATTACTTCTTGGTCGATGTTAGGTTGTGGCCCCAATTGGTAGATATGAAAATAGAAGTAAGATGTGACAGTGACCATTTCCCCTTGCTCCTTACTCTTTCTGGAGAAACGTTCAGGAGAACACTCAATAACCATGTCACAATCATTCCGCCATCTTGTTGGAATAACAAATTCACCAAGATTACATGGCCAAAAGTGGTGTCCAACCCTCATCATATCAGAGCAATATATCAGATTTTTTTAAATAATTTGGCAGAGTATGAAGACCAGGCAGTGGGGAATATTCCGATTCTCAAAATACATGATAACATGTATACCCAACTACGGTCTTTTTTTTATAAAACAAGGCGGTTAAAGACACATGAAGGGAAAGGGGCAAGCAAGGGATGGTTTGATGAGAGGTGCTCAAAGGCTAAGTCTGGGTTAAGAGTTGCAGTAATGTCTGGTTCCCAGGGGGAAATTAAACAAGCCAGGTCCCTATACAAAGCAACTTTGTCTAATGCTAAAAAGCAGTGGGAGGATTCCCTCTGGCAGGAATTATTAGATGCTTCCAGAGAGAAGAACAATAAGCGTTTCTGGGAGCTTCTGTCTAAAAGAGAAAATGGAGGTAGGAGTTGTCCCAGCAACCATATCCAACCAGAAAGCTGGGTAGAGCATTTTACTACTCTCTATGCCCTACCAGAGGGCCCAATGGACACCAATGTGGTCCACTCTCCAACAGAATTGTTGGAACCAAATTCCCGTATGGCCCCCCAAGTGGAGTCTCAGTGTGCCCCTGAGCGTTGCCTCATTTTTAAAATAGAAGAGACCCTTGAGGCTATAAATAGCCTAAAACCAGGCAAAGCACCTGGACCAGACAAGCTCCCTGGAGATCTTTATAGATCAGAACCACATATCTGGTCCTGGTATATAAATGCCATTTCAAATAGTATAGCGGCAGGGGGGCAAATTCCAGGTACATGGAAGGGGGCAGAGATCATACCCATTTATAAAAAAGGGAATGCTAATCTCCCAGCCAACTACAGGCCAATTAGCCTTATAGACAACCTACAAAAGATATTTGCAAAACAAATTTTACAGAGGTTAATCAATTGGGTTGAGGAGTACCAAATCCTTTCCCATCTACAGGCAGGGTTTCGTGCAAAAACAAGCACGATAGACCAGGTTTTTCGATTGGCCATATTGCATTGGAAATATGTACTTGTGGCCAAACAATGCCTGTATGTGGTATTTATAGACCTGCGATCGGCTTTTGATTTGGTCCCAAGAGCCAAACTGTGGGAAGTGCTGGGTAGATTGGGAATCCCAGAGGATCTATTACTCCTGTTAAAACGACTGCATGAGAACACTTATGCCCAAGTGAGGTGGGGTGAACAAGGCGAACTGACAGAACGGATTCCAATCAGAAGAGGAGTTCGCCAAGGCTGTGTGTTAGCCCCCCTACTGTTTACTATATTTATCAACGAAGTAGTAAAGGCTGTGTCCACAGGCCAGAATGATGCCCCTTCCCTGAATACACAAAAAATCCCTATCTTGCTCTTCGCCGATGATTCACTCCTCATTTCTAAGACACCAATGGGGTTGCAGACCCTTGTTGACCGGTTTAACCAATTCTGTAGCGATTATGGGCTGGAGGTTAACATTAACAAAACAAAATTGATGGTCTTATCCAAGGGACCTAGGAAAAGATGCTCCATCCACATTGAGGGAGTACCGCTGAAGGAAGTAAGCTCTATAGATTACTTGGGAGTTAGGCTAACCAGTAAACTACTATGGGAAGAGCAGATTACGAAAAGTGCAGGGCTCCTTCAACATAGAGCCTCATCCATATTGCGTTTTTATCAAAGCTCCTTTACAAAGGTTGTTTCCCCAGCAATAAAAATTTACACGGCTAAGGCTCAAAGTGCAGCCCTGGACGGAGCGGAGGTATGGGGTTACGCTAACTGCAATAAGATCAGTGTGGGGGAAAACAACTTTGCAAGGGCTTTAATTGCATGTCCACGCACTACACCCTTGCTTCCAATATTTCTAGATCTGGGGCTAAGCCGAGTAGCAGATCTAGCTACTCTAAGACCTCTCCTTTATTGGATTAGATTATGGACAACCCCCGAACTAGATATATATAAGACCGCATTACTCGATTTACTGAAATGCCAAAATGCTAATACTCTTCCTTGGATTCGCCATGTGGCCCATTGGCTTAGGCTTTTGGGCTTGGGCGACTATTGGGAAAATCCCCACAAATTAGAGAGACGGCACAAAAATGTTTTAAAGTTAACCTATTGGTCTTATGTTAAGGACAACTACATAATCCATAAATCCCATGGTCGCTTAACTAATTCCTTTACTGATATTAAATGGTCCCCAAAGTTTGAATCCTATTTGGATGTGATACCGGACTTGCAAGGCAAGAGCTTATACGCAAGGTTTCGTTTTGGCTCACTGCCCCTGATGTCATTGATTCATAGGTGGGGGTCGATTAATCTTCCCAATACTTGCCCTGCCTGTGGCAGTATTTTTGAAACCATTGAGCATTTTATGTTCTTCTGCCCAGCCTATGCGATTCCGCGAACAAAATGGATCCGCAAGATTTGCAGGGACATGGGATTCAAGAATTGCTCCTTGGCTCTACGGGTTCTAAAAAGCCATAATTCAGCTGATGTAATTCTTTCAGTAAGTAAGTATTTAGCAACAGCTTGGCGCATACGTTGCCGTCTTCAAAAAGTTATTTAAGGTCTTATCTCTATATAGGTAAGATTTAGAGCCATATGTGCAAATCAAGTTATTGTTTTAATATTTTACACCTATTTACAGACATGTAATTATTTATTTACTTAAGAATTATTATATTCTGTTTTATGTGCTTTTATGGTCATTGATGAACTAAGTTGATGATGAAGATGATCTGGATGAAGTGGGTTGGATAGGACTTGGAATAGATTTTTCAGACATTATGTAGGCAATCATTATGTGTTTCTGCCATTTTAACACTAGTTTTAGCCATAAAGAGCTATTTTTTTACGCATCTTTCTGGCACTTGTGCCATTTTAACATGAATCCGATAACCATTTTAAGTTAATATATAAGCTTTTTATCACACTGTGCTTGTGTCTTAACGACTTGACAGTGCTTAAATTTGCCAAATGATTGTGCCGGTAGTAAGCTCTCTTTGTTAAAGTATGCCATCTAAATTATTAAGGAATTATATTATTATGTAACATCAAATCAGCACCTTAAATTTTTACATCTTGGGTCGGATAGTTTGTATTTATCTCGATGATGATACCATCTGGGAAATATGTATTTTGAAATCACCCCATATTGTTTTAAGAGTTTTAAATATTTGTACTATTTTAACGTTATGAAGTAATTGTCTCAGAAATCCTGGTATCTAAATGTTAAGTTATGTATCGGGACCAATGGTGGATTATAGTAGGCCATTGCCTATAGAAGCTTTTCCTATTCTAAACCTTACTATTTTCAGCCAGTGTAAAAGTATAATGAAGAAAACGTACCTTTTTTGTACAACTTAATATGTAACTTTTATGACCTATGGTCGAATAAAGTATATATATGGGGGTAACATGCCAAGCAAGATGGTACTTTCCTACATTTAGTTACTAACTTCTGCACCCTTGTGTTGTTTGTACAACGTAGTAGGTGATCTCTAACAACTTAGGGGTTGATTTACATGTTGGCGGTAAGGCTACTCCAACACAACTGTGACAGAGTATTCTTACCGCCAACATAATAGTCCGTCCGCCAAATTTAGATGCAGGTGGTCCATATGTTTGGCTATGGTGGTGACTACTCCATCACTGCCGTAGCCAAACCTCTCACACAGCTCGACAGAGTAAGGAGAAATAGCTATATGTCCGCCCAACTAATCAGGATGGGCGGACATATAGCCACTATTTTGCTGTCCGTCACTATCAGGTACACCCTGGCAGTCAGGGGCAGTAAAATGCAAATACTGCCCCAGGGAGCCTTACATTTTCTTTTTTTCCAAAGACAAAATACTGTTTCTTGTTTTTTCTTTTTGAAAATGAAAAGAAAAAAAAACTGTTTGATGCAGGCTGCATCATGCTGACACAGCCGTGCATCAAACAACTAAATGAATTGTCAGAAACAGTTCCTGCCAATTAATTCTAAATGACGGTCTGCTAGGCATTTATAAATTTGGCAGTGGCAGTCCCTCCACCACGGGGACAGAGTAATTTATTCCGTCCCCCTGGTGGCATGAGGGTATTATAAATAAGGCACTTAGGGTCAGATGTAAAAAACATTAGAAATACCGAATTCCTAACTGCACTTCTTTCCATTAGGAATCACAGCCAGTGCAGTGATGGTTGGCTCGCTGAGGTGAGCAGACCACCATGATGTGTCTGCTTTTTAATAAAGCAATTTTTGAAGTTTCATTTTTGAAGAGTAGGCAGTAGTCCGTGGGATCACTGCCTGCTCTTAAAAATATGTTATTATTTACGTTCTCAAAGGCTAAGGGGTCTCTTGGGCCCCCCCTTTCACTTTGAGAATGGGTTACAATCAGTTTTAAACTGGTGGTAAAGTTTTACTGTTTTGCAACCAGAATTTGGTGGCAAAATAGTAATACATACCATACTGATTTGGTATTTAGGAAGGATGCCCTAACCAAGCCCCTTCCAAATACCAAATCGCAAATGCAAAATGTGATTCGGTAACAAGTTACTGAATCGCATTTTGCATATTTGAAAAAGCATTTTCCTGTGCAGGCCATTTGCAACCAGAACAATTATTTGTACATCTGGCCCTTGGTCTCCAAAGTTGCATGTTTCTTAATCTTTTACACATATTTTTACACTCAGTACCCTTTCCCCCCAAGGCCTTGAAAAAAAATATTGGGCCATAATTATCATTAATTCACCCAGTGCAACAGAGCAAGGCACCTTGCTTTACTATGTGAAAGGGAGAAGGAAGGAAGCGCCATATATATCAAGATATGTGCATTCCTGCTCTCTGCCTGCTCTGGTGCACAAACTGTCCACTTACACCAATGTAGGCACCCTTCCACCATGGTTCAGTTCCCAGAATGGTGAGGCTAATACTTCCAGAACAATGAAGATATGGCCTTGGACCCTTTCGAATGCATTCAGAGTGGTTTACAGAGTTTTTTTTTAAGATAGTGTATGGTGTGTGGAGTGGTTTGAATCAGAAGTGCTTGACGCAGAGGTCTGCCTTGGGAGGCTGGAGAGAGAATGTCTGACTGATCACAATAGGCATGCAACCCTGTTGGCCTTGCGGAGGAAACAAACAATACTGGTTGAAAGGTTATCCAACTTTGATCATAAGGTCCATCTACAACAAAAACATGAGCATGGGGACAAAGCAGGCCAATAATTGGCATGGTTGTTATGTTTAGAAACCCCTAGTTCCCTAATTTCAGTGCTCCGACTGAATTCAGGCAGGGTGGTGAACACACAGAATGAGATGAACTGGAAACTCAAGGAATATTATAGGGGTCTGTAGAGGGAATCCACGGAGATAGGATCGGCCGACGTCTCCACGTATTTGGCACACATAACCACTCTATGGTGGGTCCCCTGCATTGGCAGGAATTGGACGGCCTCGTTACTTTGGAAGAAGTAAAAGGGGCGATAATGCAGATAGCATGTGGGAATGTACCAGGCACTGATGGGTTTCTGGTCAATTTCATTGTGTTTTACTGCACCCAGTTGGCCCCTCCGTTGCTGAAAGTGTACGAGAGGGTGGTGGCTGATGGGACCTTTCTGGCTTCCAGGAGGGAAGCAGTAATCGTTGCCCACCCTAAACCTGGGTGTGACTTTTTAAATGTAACATCCTATCACCCTCTGTCCCCTTTAATCTTTGATTGCAAGGTTCTTGTCAAAATCCTGGCCAATTGTCTGACTGCAGTGGTCCCCTCCTTTGTGCATTCAGACCAAAATAGTTTAATCCCTGGGCATAACACATTGATTAATCTGTGGTGGTTATTTTAAATTCTGAACTGGGCAAAGCGCACAGAGGCAGAAGGTTGGGCCTCCTCCCTTCACATTGAAAAGGCGTTTGACACCTTGTAATGGCCCTATCTTATGGTGATTTTAACACACATGGTGTTTGGACAGGCCTTCCTTGGATAGGTGGTGTTGCTGTATGCTAGTCTGGTTGCCCAGGTATGCTTGAGGAAGTGATATCAGACCCATTTCCCGTGGTTAGAGGCACGAGGCAGGGCTGCCCTCTATCGCCATTATTGTTCGCCCTGGCGATGGAAGCCTTGGTGTGCATGCTGCAGGACCATACACTGCAGTGGGGTCTTGAGGTACTGTGACATCGCCGATCATATCCCCATATGCGGATGATGCGCTGCTTTACTTGGGAGCAGATCACATTGTGATGTCGGGGTTATGACAATGCTCCTTCGGGTTGATGTTGGGACTCCATATTAATTGGGATAAGTCCTGCTTGTTTCCTCTGACGCTAATACCTGATGATCAGATAGATGTGTTAATGCACACAAAGCTGGCCTGGCAGTACGACTCCATCTAGTACTTGGGGGTGCAGGTCTACTACAAGGCACATACCCCCATGGAGGGGAACCTAGGTAAGGCAGTGGCCTCCGTCCATTGGCCACTTTTCTTCTGGACCGCCGATGTGCACGTTTGCCATTGCCAAAATGATGGTACTTTCCATATGGGGGCATCTTGACAAGTTTGATATGGGGAGACGGTCACCGACAAGTGGCTGTTAGTAAGTTATTTCTGTCCTTGGACGACGGGGTCTCAGTACCCCTGACTACAAGCTCTGTTATGCTGCAACTCACTTGCAGTGGCTGATGCAATGGTTGGTTGGTGAATAGCCATTCGGATATGCAGGAATTCTAGATGAACTAGTGGAATACCCCCTCTTGAGCAAGCTCTTGGACACTGTCCCCACTTAGGGCATGGAAAGTATGTTACTGCAAATGGCTATATATGTCTGCAGACGGTAGGCCTGCAATGGTATTCGGAACATGCCCTACGCACCTAGTCTACTGATTTGAGCGCTACCGGAATGTGCATGTCTTAAGTCAGCATATTGCATTAGGGACTGGGAAGATGCTGGAATTGAGTCCTGAGCTGTTGTGGTGTCCGAGGAGTGATTCTCTAATTTTCATGCCATAGCACTAGAATACGGGCTGGGTCCGGAACAGTTCTTACTGTACTCAGCCCTTGGAGGTGTGATCCGGAGGACGTGGGGGTCTGTTTGGTACAGCCCCCTGTAAGGGTGCCATTAGAGGTGATTCTGATGGGGGGAATTATAACAAGGCCATCACACACCTACACTCAACGCTTGGGGACGGCCCGCTGAAGAGAAAGAAAAGCTATGTGGTTGGTGGAAATTAGCACTTGGAACTGATATCTCAGACAAACTGTGTGACCAGGGCCTCCAGTCGGTTAGAGCAGGTGAGGCGCAATGGCCCGTTTAGCCTCATTCAGTTCCAATATCTCCATCATGCATATCTCACCCCACAGAAGATTCATAGAATGTTCCTAGGGGCTACTAGTAAATTCCCCATGTGTGGGGAGGAGGACGCAGATTTTCCTTACATGGTGCGGTGTGCCTTGTGATATACCCCTTTTGAGTGCAAGTTACACAAACGGTGTCAGAGGTGACAGGCTGTCTGTTATCCAGTTCGATGCTTACTCGACGTAGGGCATGTCAATAAGAAAACTAAGGGTTTGTTGTGGTTCCAAAATCTGGCACTGATTTTGGCCAAAGGTTGTATTACTATGGCTTAGAAGTCGGCCATGGCACCCCCACTGAAGCGTTGGCAGGCTGACATGTGTAGATGAGCGTTGGCCGAACTGGTCGTCCATAGACAGTTACGCACGAAGGAGGGGGAATAGTAGACCCTCTGGGGTGCTTGATACGTACCTGGAGAAGTTAGAGACGAACACAGATGATCGTCCTCCTTGAGGTCATTGGTGCTGACCCTGCATGGGCACAAATATGGGGGACCACCAGCAAGTCACAACACTACTGACAATTTAAGCAGATCAAAGGATTGGGTGGACAAGTACACTGACTAGACCTAGAGAGATATTTATGAGGTGACTGAATCTGAGAAACTCTGACCACTGATTGGTGATACATGGGGCACTCAGGAGATACAGGTTGCAAGGGTAGGTTGAGATTAGTTACACGTCCACACACATGCAGTTTGAGGGGGAGGTGGGATTGATTTTGTATTTTTGCGTTTTGTATGTTTCATATTTAGATGTAAATGTCCCTCTAGCAACTGCCTGTTTTTTGGTATGGTGATGCTCTGTCTGTTTGTTTATGGTGAGTGGCACATGTCATCCTGGTCGGGTACCTTGTCCCTTTCGAGATACATGGTCTCAGTAGGGTGGGGGGAGTTGGTGGGACCGGTGAGTGAACCCAATACACTGTATTAGAAGGTATTATGAATAAATACGATGGAAATGTATCTGGCTTTCTTCCTCTGGCATGGAATGTTGTTAATGCATGTCAGATGTGGTTCTGCAACACATGCAAATACAGTAAAAATGGAATAAAGATATTTTCAAAAAATAGATATATGCCCTTATGTTTTAACAGTACTACGTTGATGTGAATTCCAAACTGTTGTTCAAGCATCTTCACAAACATCTAGTAGACATCTCTATTTTCCCTATCTCTTTTACCGACAGATATTTCCTCAAGGCATTCATTAATATTTATACCTTTTATTCTCAAATTATATAGTTATGGGGCCTCTTTGCTGGAAAATGGAAAACATTTATTACACCCAATGACAATTAAATGAGAGTCCTCCATTTCCACAGTAGTAGAGTTCTCCAATCCCTAATAACCTAGATGTCATTGTGACATGGTTGCCACTACCAATGCAGTTAGAGGACAGTTCAGTACAATAAACTACTGCAACAGATTAAAACAATTATCTAATTTGACGATCTAAAATAATAAGGTAAAATAAAAAAATCAAATGTAGTCATGGATATCTCCTGAAAAAATATCCTTCTGGCAAACTCATTCCATATTTCTAGGTACACCTTTGTATCTGTAGCATCATGTCAAAGTTCACTGAACACATTGCCAAAAAAATTGAATGTCCACTAAACACAACTCAGTTATCAGTTGCATAAGAGCATTCAATATCACCTACCTAATTAATTGTATGTTCAACCCTCCAAAAGCTCAAATTGTCACCTCTGACATTTATCTGATCATTTGCTTCACATGTCAAGCTTCAATGTTCTATAGAAGGACAGTCTGGTCCAAAATGTCTGCCGCCACACATTTAACCTTTATATGTGATGCCACTTCTCAATGCATTGCGCCCTGCCTTGTTTGAAAAAAGAGAATACATTGTTTACAGTGAAGAACTGTAAACTGTGTTTACCTGATTCATCATACTCATTCCTCTAAAGCTCCTGTTGATTTCCAGTGGCACCCACAGGGTGCTTTGTTGTTAGTTTGCTCACATCAGGTTATTAAAGGTGTAACATGGACATTTTAGTATAATATACATATATTTATTAGGTTGCCTACTAATCCATTGAAAATTAGGTTTTGTAAGATATCCAGGCGCATATTTATACTCAGTTTGCGAAGGATTTGCGTCGTTTTTTTTAACACAAATCCGACGCAAAACTAACTCCATATTTATACTTTGGCGTTAGACCCGTCTAGCGCCAAAGATCTTGGAGTTTGCGTAATGTTTTAGCGTGGACACCTTCCTTGCGTTAATGATATGCAAGGTAGGCGTTCCCTTCTAAAAAATGACTCCGAGGCATGTGCGCCGTATTTACACTCCCGGGCAAAAATGACGCCCGGGAGTGGGCGGGTAAAAAAAAATGACGTCCAGCCGCTTTAGCGTCATTTTTTAACGCCTGGTCAGGGCAGGCGTTAAGGAACCTGTGGGCTCGGAAGGAGCCCAGAGGTGCCCTCCCATGCCCCCAGGGACACCCCCTGCCACCCTTGTCCACCCCAGGAGGACGCCCAAGGATGGAGGGACCCATCCCTGGGAACTTAAGGTAAGTTCAGGTAAGTATATATATTTTTTTTTTTGGGTGGCATAGGGGGGCCTGATTTGTGCCCCCCTACATGCCACTATGCCAAATGACCATGCCCAGGGGACATAAGTCCCCTGGGCATGGCCATTGGGCAAGGGGGCATGACTCCTGTCTTTGCTAAGACAGGAGTCATTTAAATGGGGGTTGGGAGTAAAAAGAAATGGCGCTAATCGGGTTGAGGCGAAAATTTTGCCTCAGCCTGACTTGCCCCATTTTTTGACGCCCAAGCTCCATTTTCCCCTACACCGGCGCTGCCAGGTGTAAGTCATTTTTTTTTACGCACACCAGGCAGCTCCGCCGGCTAACATCATTCCATAAATAAGGCGCCCGCATGGCGCTTTGGAATGGCGTTACATTTTTTGACGCACAACTGCGTTGGCGCAGTTGTGCGCCAAAAAGTATAAATACGGCCCCCAGTGTCTTGTGAGGAACTCAAGGTATCTCCAATCAGCACTGACACTTTTTGGACTATATAATTCCAGATATCAGTGGTGGTTGAAGCCTGTCCCTCATGGCTAGTCTTCATTGCTACATGTTTTTTTCAGTTGTCCATCAGCAAAACGAAATAGACTGTATACTGTAGATGTTAAGCAGACCTGTCTTGTTACAAAACAATCCACCAAGAGACCAGGTGGCTGGCAAGCTTGTACAGACTTAGGTGGTCATTGTGAACATGGCTGGAAACACTGCTGAATGCTGTGGCGACGGTGAACAGAAGACCACCAGTGGAAGTGAACAGCACACCGCCATGTAATGATGCCAAAAACAGAAACCTCCAAAAAATCTGCTACCTCCAGCCACCACCAGGGCCCTTGATGGCAGAAAGGCTGCACACCACACCCCGCCACCGCCAAGCAGACAAATCCCCGCCCTCCAAATAATGATGCACAAATCACCGCGGCGGAAAGTGAATGTCGAATGACCATTGGCGGTACAAACCAGCACGCCCAGCAAGTGGACCCAACAGCAAGAAATGCACACATTGGCAAGTTTGAAACACACACACCTGACACACATCCACAACACTATAAAACACACACATGCACACCCCACAAACCTTTGCATTGCCAATAGAGCAACTGAGATTGACAACACAACACGCATGCACTTAACGCAACATCACACAAGTCACACACCCAACCACATAACAGCACCCTCACCAGTAATCCTATAAGACACCACCCACAACACACATCATGGCACCCCCTAAGCACCCCGGCTTCACAGATAGGGAGCTAAGAACAATGGTGGACGAAATACTGAAGGTCGAGCCACAAATCTTCGGGGCACAGGTCTAGCACACACCCATCGCCAGGAAGATGGAGTTATGGTAGACTATAGTAAACAAGCTCAACGCAGTGGGAAACCATCCACGTTCAAGGGACGACATCCACAAGAGATAGAACGACCTGCGCGGGAAGGTGAGGTCTATGGCATCCAGGCACAACATTGCAGTCCAGAAGAGTGGTGGAGGACCCCCACCTACTCCTCCCGAATACACCGACTGGGAGGAGAAGGTACTGGCTATCCTGCACCCTGAAGGCCTCACTGGACTCACTGGAGGACTGGACTCGGGTAAGTCATCTACAATTTCTTCACATCCACCACACCTGTAATGCATGTACCACCCACCCCTCCAACTACCACCAGGACCCCTACTCCGCCCAGGCCACAATCACTACATCCAGTCACCCTGCATGCCCACAAACCCACTAACAGGTCCACATCCCTCCCCCCTGTGCACAGCCACCTACCCCTGCAAGGAATCACAATGGCACTACTGCACCCATAATGCACCTACACATCCCATGCAAAATGTTAGGACAACCCCACAATAGGTCCCTGCATGGCCCGACAGGGGAATAAACAGCACAAAATAGGGCAGAGCTGTCCATCCTAATTCGAATTAGTACATGTAACATATATGTCCATCCCCCCCACACAGGCACCACCACCCATGCCACCCTGACTGAAAGGCCAAGGAGTGCCAGCGCCCCACATGGAGATAGAGGCCCCACTCAGGAGACTGGAGAGAGAGGTATGGACAGTGAGGATTACCCTGGCCCATCACACAGTCCTGGACTGTTACCCTCCAGCAGCCCCACCCAGGATACCACTGACAACTTACCACCCAGCCACCAACATCAGCTCTGGCCAAATGACCCCACACCAGTGTCTCCAGGCCACAGACTGGCGGACCACTAGTACAGAGGCCACAGTCACCACTTACTAACAGGCACGATGATGATGGCCCCAGTGCAAGTGTGACTGCCAGACCAGTGCAGGGGACACAGGCACAGGGGGCTAGGCCCAGTGGGAGGGCATCAGTGGCCCAGGGGGGAGGCCAAAGGATGGATGCAGCAGCCCAAGAGGTAATCTCTGAGGTCCTGGGAGCATACCACCATACACAAGACAGGATGGGCCAGATCCTGGCCACCCTGGAACAGAATCAAAGGCTGCAGATAGCCAAACATCAAGAGACCCTGTAGCAGTGGAATCAAGTCAATGCCATCATGGCCACTATTGCAGGGGTGCTGCAGCACCACTACCCAACCCAGCCTGAGACCCCCACAAACCTGAAAGCCCCTACCACTGCCCAGGACACAGACCTGCCCTCTACATCATCAGAGGCAACTGGACTGGTGGCACTGGTAGACGACACACAAGAGACCAGTACCTCTACCTGTGCAGCCCAGCACCAGACACTCAAACCGTCCCTCAGACCCAGATATGGCACTGGAACACCTGCCAAGACCAAGGCCCGCACAAAGAAGTGACTTTGACCTGAACTGTCTCCCAAGTGTGCCATTGTGCTACCATCCTCCCCCACCAAAAGCAACTTAACAACTTGCAAGGGACATATGGACCAATACCCACTGCCACCAATCGCTGAGCCCATGTACCCAGTATGGACTCCCTATCACTGTACCTCGCACCAATGCATTTGTGACACTGAATAAAACACATTTACACCAATTTGTATGTCCCCTGTCATTATGAAGATTCAATTGTAATTGTGAATTCATTTGCCAGTCAATTCCATATTTATACCTTCATTGCAGGAATGGTACCCCTAGCACAACATCGTCTGAAGTAAACCAAAAGGTACACCATGTTTGTTTCCATGGCAAATGCCACCTTATTCTTCAGGTAACAGTGTCAATGACTACAGACACCACATCTCCAAACAAATGAGTCAGCACATTATGCAGGACAGACAACATCATCAGTGAACAGTACCTCATAGTCACTGGAAGTATAGTTGGATCAGCTGGTTCCTGGAGTGGAAATCTTCCCCCTCTTCATACTCACCATCACTCTCATTCCCTCTCAGAGGTAGCAGGTCTAGATGTACAGCACCCTCCTCCTCTAGTAGGAGGATAGCTCTCCTCACAGCCACATTGTGCAGCATGCAGCAGGCCACCACTATACTACACACCTTCTCAGGGCCATAGCACAGGGATCCCCCAGAGAGATGGAGGCAATGAAATCTAGCTTTCAAGAGACCTATAGTGCGCTCAATCACCCTCCCAGTACGTCCATGGGCCTCATTATAAATCCTCTTTGCATCTGTCCTGGGATTTCTCACATGTGTCAGGAGCCATTGCAAGTTGGGGTAAACAGAATCACCTGCAAAAGTGGTTGAAACAGGACTGTAACAAACTGCAATTACTTGTAGACAGCCTGGCTGTCAGCTATGGACTGATCCAGTGTCATACACACCCACCTATGAGCTATCCTCTGTCCTCTTGTAGTTGTCCATCATGTGTGGCACACTGCTATTCCTCAGTATAAAGGAATCATGAACTGATCCTGGAAACATGGCATTTACATGTGAAATGTACTAGTCAGCAGTACACACCAATTGTATATTTATTGAGTGGAAGTTATTTCTGTTCCTGTACACCTGTTCATTCACTCTTTAGGGGATGAGAGCTATGTGGGTGCCATCAATGGCACCTGTCACATGGGGAATGTTAGCAAAGGCATAGAATTCAGACTTGATGGCAGGGAGTTCAGCCCTTTGGGGAAACTTGACATATGTCTGCAGATGCTGTACAAATATATCCAGGAATTTGGACAGGACGAGGCTAAACATTGGCTGTGAGAACCCTGCACCCATGCCCACTGTCACCTGAAATGAGCCCGTAGCCAAGAAATGGAGTACCGAGAGCACTTGCACTTCAGTAGGGATGTCATGCTGATTCCGATTAGCCGGTCTCGGTACAGGATCCAGTAAAACACATAGGTCATGGATTGTTGCATGATTGAGTCTGTAGGTTACAACGATGTGACCTTCCACCATGGTTTCCAAATCAACAAGAGGTCTGTACACAGATGGGGCCCTCCCTCGCCACATGGGTCTGTACCTAATGGGAGGAGAGAACACATATGAGGGACACAAATACACATGCAAAACATGTTGTGTATGAATAACTGCTGTACAATACGTTGGTTAAACACACAAGGGTTTGTATGATGTACAACTTTTGGGACATCTATGCAGTGATACCTCTGGACTGATGTGAGGAACAGACACTCATGTGTGGAGGCAACAAAGGGCTGGGACCTGAAGGCCCTGAATGAGGCCCCGGACCAGGAAATATGTACGTGGTCCCAGCAAAATGACAGCCTCCTGCCATCCAGATATGAAGGAGTGGAAGTGACCTGATTCCGCTGGCGGTAGTTGTCATGGCGGAAGGTGGTGTTCATCGCCTAGCACCCATTCATTGGTTTACATGGTTGTCAATGGGGAACCTGGGCTTATCATGATCGCTGCTGGTGGTGATGGTGCACACCGCCGTGGAGAGTACGCCATGTTGTCACCCCAATTTCACTTGATTCCCGGATCCCGTGCATGAAAGTATTCCACTGAGTGTGCTGCTGTGTCCTGACTCTGGTTACTCCAATGGCACAAGTCACAGGGGAAAGGGCACTGGCCTTCACCACGGAGGAGCTGGAAAATCTGGTGGACGGGGTCCTACCCCTGTATGCCAAGTTATATGGGCAACCAGAGGAGCAGGTGAGTTGGCGGTTGCCTTGCATGGATGTATGTGATAGTGGCGGATGCCTGTATGTATGTGTGATCAATATGTAACTGCACAGGCATAGATGGTGTGGCAAGTACTGTGACTGAGGTGGTAAAATGATCCTGTGAAGTGTCAGTCCCATAGGGGACGATATGTCAGATATATGAAATGGCCAATCCTGACGTCTGTTTTCCTTCTCTGTGTGTCCCATACAGGTCAGTGCCCATCAGAAGAGGGGACTCTGGCAGGCCATCACAAGGGAGGTGCGGACCCTGGGGGTCTACAACCGACAGAGCACCCACTGCAGGAAGCGGTGGGAGGACCTGCAACGCTGGGCCAGGAAGACCTGTGAGGCCAAGCTGGGGAAGGCCTCCGAACGAGAAAGGGGTGCCTGTCAGACCCTGACGCCCTAATGTGACGCATTCTGGCGGAGGCATATCCAGATTGGGATGGGCGCTTCAAGGCAGCACAGCAGCCAAAAGAGGAAGAGTACCAACACCATTTCCTACCACTTTGATGGATATGTTTGGGTGCTGTAGTATGTATGCTGTCCTGTACCAGCTACTCTGACAGGAGTCTTCCAGCAGTCCTGCCCCGCTTAAGCACTGAAATGATTAGGGGCAGGTCTAACCGTTCATCAGGTCCGTGTGTCATGTGTGAAATGTGTTATATTCTGGAGTAGTGGCCACTAGTCAGAGGCATAGTCATGACTATTGTTGTAGGTGCTGCGTATTGGTGTGTAGGCTGGTTCTGAGTGTGTGTGCACCAAGTATGTACATCCAATCAGGTATTTACAGATTTCTCTCATGTTTTGTCTCCCCACCCCTGTGCTCTTGTGTTCTTTGTGTACATCAGCATCATCTGGTGAGGGAGCAGTGGCACAGGTGAGTAGGGATACAGCAGCCCACGGTTACAAGGAGGCAGAGATGCGTGACAACAAGGTTACCAGTGGGTTGGAGGGCGAGGGGAGTACCACGGGGGAGGCAACTACCACTGGTAGCAGTGACTCTGATACCTCATCCGATGGAAGCTCCCTGGTGGTGGCGGACCTTTGTGGGCCCTCCCATTCTGTGTCATCTTCCACCACCCCCATACCATCAACGTCCTCCCAGTTGCTCCCCACCCAGTTGCCCGTGCCCACTCACCCAGAAGGGTGGGTGTCTCCTTCGCCCCAGGCACCTCATCCCCTGCCCCAGTCAGCCCTGCTGCCCTCACGGAGGAGGCTATTGACCTCCTGAGGACCATCTCTGTAGGGCAGACAACCATTGTGAATGCCATCCAGGGGCTAGCATCCCAGATGCAGCAATGCAATGTATGCCTGGAATTACTCACTTAAAAATGCTCCTAGAGGAATTATTTAGATATAGTATGCGTACATATTACCGCAGTATTCAATTAATGAATAAGACAACTCCGTACTGTTAAAATCAAATATATTACTCAATATATATTACTCAATAGGATTCAGGAAGTTCAAAAACATGTACAACAATTCCACCAAATGTCCATTTCATAAACAACAACACTGTACATAACCTCTCTAGAGCATAAGATTGAATCCCAACTGCAGATCCAGGAAGGGGTGATGACCCTTCTCATGACACAGTTCTGCACAATAATTGCCTGGTTTTTAGTCCCAGTTCGAGCAATATAATGGGCTTTCAATTCAGCTTGTCAAATGATAAGGTAATGTTGACGTTTCGTCCTGTAGTGGCAGTCAGAGGTCCGTCAGACCATCATCAGGACTCAGTGTTGTTAAATAATACAACAGGTTGCAAAAATAAGCTCTGGAGCAACACACCAGGGGACTTCAACCTACAAACCCAGGTAAACAAATCTTTTAAATATGGGACTGCTAGCGTCTGTCTCCATCCATATCCGCTCAACACACTTGACAGCAGCCAGTGTCCCTGGTCTTTCCGGCCCCCCTCCAACCACCTCTACCCCTTCCAGCACCCCACTCCCTTCACCCATCCCAAGCACACATTCAGACAGCCATGCACACACCTCAACACCCAAGAAGCACACAGAGAAACACAAGCACCACAGGCATACACACAGCCAACATACAAAGGCACACACAACAACATCCACTTCCCCCAGTGTGTCCACCTCTCCTACCTCCCTGTCTGTCACTTCAACATGCACACCCACAAGCACTGCACCCTCAGTCACTGCTGCTGGCCCCAATCTTGCAGTCACTACAACATCAGACATCCAGTCATGCACCCCATACACCACACCTGCACTCACCACAACAACATTGACTGACATATGCAGCACACTCACCAGATCTGCAGACACCCAGACAACATCCATTTACACTGGCAGCCTGTCTTGTCCTACTGTGTCATTCCCTCCTCCTCGCAAGATACTCAAACGTTTCCAGACACCCACTCAACACACTTCCACCACACCTCAGCATACTGTACAGGTACCTACATCCACATCCAACACACCTACACCAGTTACAAGCACTCCCTCTACCTCCACTCCCACACCTTCCTCCATGTCCACCCCAACTGCCCCCTAAAAAACTTTTCCTGTCCCGTGTTGACCTGTTCGAACCCACTGGCCCACTCGGTCTCATCCCTAAACGTGCCCATCTCCTTGCCCTGTTCACTCCTTCCTCGTCTAAGTCCATCCCAGTCCGCCCTTCCCTTTCCCATGCCCCTTTCCCAAGGAGGAAGAAGCCCTGTGCTGCACCAGGTCCATCTGCCACCCCGCGGTCCAAGCCCGTTCCCCCACCTTCCAAGAGCAAACCCAAACCCCCTCCACCTCCCAAACGTAAGCCCAAGCCCCCCGATGGAAATCCCCATTCCCGCAACCCCCTCCCCCTGTATCCTGAGGTGCCTGGCTGCCTAATTGATGTCCCTTTACGGTGGAGTTCCATGTGCACATGTGGGAGTCAAGTTCGGGCCATTTGAGGCCTTCTGGCTGTTTCTCATTGGCTGGCCAATAGCCTTATTTGGACATTCCTTTTTACTGTTCTATTAAAGTTTGTGTGCCCAGTGGTGCTGTTGGCACAATATGGAGACATGGTTTATCGTTTCATTGTGGGGGTGTGGTGTGCACATGCGTGTACTTTGGGCAGGTTTGATTTGTCTTGTGTCGGGTAAGTACCTCTTGTTCAGGTGTGTATGGCTTTTGACGGTATGAGGCGCTGGAAGTGCGTTGCAGGGTAGGGGGGTACGTGGGTGTGTAACTGTGCCCTTTCCTCCCTTATTTACTAGGTTGCGGTACTTACCGTTGTCGTCTTCATCGGCGGTCACGGTCGTGGAGGCATATTGCAAGAAGCAGGACTGTCATTATTTGCAACTCTCTCTCCATGTCTGCTTCGGCGTGTTTTGTGTGCCTATGGTGCGTGTTTCCTTTTATTTGGTTTGTTTCCACCACTGCCCCGGGACTGACGGCAGTCTTGTGTTTCATTATTTCTTGGGCGGGTGGGGCTTTTCCGTCGGCCTGTGGGCAGCCTCTTCCGTCGTTGTCGGCACTCCAATGATGGCGATGTGTGGATATCCCGCTGACTGTTTCTCAATTGTTTCATTATTTGGCGGTCCGGACCACCAGGCTGTTGCTGGTTGTTACTGCCACCGCCGGCGGAGCAGTGATTGCTGCCATGTTCATAATGAGGGCCTTAATTCTTAAAAATTCATGTCATCCTAGTCTCAAACAGTCTTGGTAATATCGAATATTCCACCACAATCATACCGAATGTGCTGACCATAATAATTAACAACACAGAACCCTTCCTAAAGTGGCCTTGCAGAATAACCAAAGTGCAAATCATGTACCCTAAAGATTTAGCACATAGGGCAGTTAACCCCAAGCAAGCACTGTCAAAGCCAGTAAGTCTTGTTGATGAGAACTATTGGCTTTGGCAGTTCTTTTTATCCATGCTCTACAGCAGCACAGCTAAAAATATTTTTTTTGAAAGTGCTATGACATGACCAACAATAATGTGCTTTTTCTAATTAAGAAACAAATAAATGGGAGCCGGTTGGATGATGTGACAAGGACGCGGATGGGGGGAAGAGAAAGCACGAGGGGCAATAGGGAAGCACACATTCAACAGAGGGTCTGCCGGATGGGATGGGGAAGCAAACAGACAATGAAGGCTGAACAGTGGAGGCTATGTGAGCAAGCTGACAATGGAGAGTGGTTGAAAGATGATGGGGCATCACGTTGACAACCTTGGGCAGGCTGGGTGGGCTTGGGCAGCAAGCGAGCAACGGAGTGGATGCAGGAGTCACTGGGGCAGCAAGCTGACCATGGAGGGCAGGCGGTCAGGGCTTGAGCAGAAAGCGCAAAACAGAGTGCAGGCAAGGGGGATAGTTCATCAAGCTGACAATAGATCAAGGGAGGGAGGGTATGGGCCACAAGCTGACAAAGGAGGGCCGGAGGAAGGGAGAGGACAGCAAGCTGACAACAGAGGTTCTGCTGCATTGGCTGGGGTAGCAAGCTGACAATGGAGGGTGGGCAGGTGGAGATGGGGAAGCAAGCTGACAATAGAATGCAGGGATGAGGGGCTGGGAGAACAAACTGGCAGCAGAGTGCAGGTGGGAGGGGATGCAAGCTGACATTGGGGAGCTTGAGGGGCTTGGAGAGCGAGCCAACAACTAAAGGCAGGTGGGAGAAGCTGAAAGAGCAAGCTGACAATGGTGTGGGCAGGAGGGGTTGGGGCAGCAAGCTGACAACAGAAGGAGGGTGATCGGTGCTTGGACAGTACATATACAATGGAGGGCAGGCAGGAGGGCCAGAAGAGTAAGATGACATTAGAGGGCACACAGGAGGAGATGGGGAAACACAGACAATGGAGGTGAGTAGGAGGGGATGTGGATGCATAAGGACAACAGATGGCAGGCAGGAGTTCATGGGGAAGGAAGGTGACAACGGAAGATGTGCAGAAGAAGATGGGGAAGCAAACTGACAACAGTAGGATGGAGGGGCTTTGAGGGCAATCTGGCAATGGAGAATGGTCTGGGAGAGAATTCTGACAATTGCAGATGGGAGGGTCTGGGGCACGAAGCTGACAACGGAGAGTGAGCAGGAGGGACTGAGGCAGGAAGCTGACATGGGAAGGTATACAGGAGCAGCTGGGACAGCAAACTGACAACAAAAGTCACGGGATGGGGCAGAAAGTTGACAGTGAAGGGCCAGAAGGAGGGACTAGAGCAGAAAACTGACAACAGGGGATTAGGGGGAGTGCTAGGGTAGCAAGCTGACAACATAGGGTGGGCTGACAGGGCTGAGGATGCAGACGGACAATGGAAGGCAGGGCAGGAGGGGATGAGAAAAACTGACAAAGGAATGCATGTGGGTGGGGCTGGGGCAGCAAGTGGGTGTGAGGTGATGGGGAACCAATCAGACAATGGAGGGTGAGCTGGAGGGGCTGAGGAAGTAATTCGACAACAGAAGGCAGGTGGGAGGGGTTGTGCAGAAAGCTGATAATGGAGGGCAGGGAAGAGGAAATGTGGAAGCAAACTAACAATGGAAGTCAGGTGGCATGGGGTGAGAAGCAAACTGACAGGAGGGCAGGCAGAAGGGGCTGGACAGCAAGATGAAAATATGGGTTGGTGAGAGATTCTGGGCAGCAAGCTGACAGTGCAGGGCGGGAGGGCTGGAAGGACTGACAGACAAGGCTGATAATGGTGGACAGCAAGCTGACAACATAGACAAATGCAGGAGGGGCTGGGGCAGCAAGCAGACAATAGAGGGCAGGCAAGAGGGGCTGAGGCAGCATGCTGACAATGGAGCATGGGCAAGAAGGGCTAGGGCACAAGCTGACAACAGAGGTCAGGTGGGAGGAGCAGGGAAAGCAAGCTGACAATGGAAAGCAAGTTGACAATACAAGGTGATGAGGAATCAAGCTGACAATTGTGTATGATAGGGAGGGATTAGGGAACAAGCTGAATATGGAGGGCAGGCAAGATGGGCTAAGGAAGCAAGCTGACATTGAAGGATAGGCAGGAGATGATGGAGGAAGGAAGCTGAAGGTAGGCTGGAGGGAGGAGCTGGGAGAGCAAGCTGACAACAAAGGGCAGGCAAAAGGGGTTAGGGAAGCACACAAACAATGGGGGGTGATGGGGAAGCACATGGACAATAGAGGGCAGGCAGAAGTTCATGGGGAAACATGAACAACAGAGAGGGAGTGGGAGGAGTTGGAGAAGAAAATGGAGGGGGGATTGGCCAGGACTGGGGGAATAAATGGACAATGAGGTTCAGCCTAAGCAAGAACGATAAGGGAAGGTGGGCGGGGTGGAAGCAATAACAGCGACTGAAGGAAGGTGAGAAAAAGAAGACAGGCAGGGAAGAGGAAAATGGGCAGGGAGGAAGCAAGAACAGTGACTGAAGGCAGGAAAGAGGAAAACCGCTGGGGAAGAAGTACAGTACATAAGGGAGGTAGCTGGAAAAACATGCACTCTTGTAGAGAGCTTAACCAAAAAAGAAAAATTAGCAACTCAAAAATGAGTAATGGTAGGTCACAACTAATTTGCACTTGCTCCAAGGAAAGGACGAATACATGAAGGGGAAGGAAAGCCTATAGAAGCTGGTGAATAAGCAGCAAACAAACAAGAGTGACAATGAAGCCAACCAATAGTAAGTGCTGAAGCAGATGTCTTGATTAGAAATTATTAATGAATGTTTATGTATTTTGAATAATGAATTATGTAGAAATTGAATAACGTAGAGAAAAATAATGAGCACATTTGAAAAAGTTACCTCAAAGGATGGCCACCAGTGTTCACGAAATGTACTAAATAATGACTAATACTTATGAAATATTGAAAATGTATTAGATTAATGGAGTGATATGTCACATTGAGGGTTATGAAGTATGCTTTAGTTTATAAATTGTAGGCTTTAACTTAGCGGGTGTCGTGGCCTAGTTTTGCCAGGCCTCATGCACAAGCTGTACTTCTTAGAGTTTTAATAGAAAATGCTGACAGAGTGATCTAACTGTGAAATGTTCATTGTTTTAATAAAATGCTTAGCAGAAGCTTTCCATGAGAACCAACTAACAGGAGACAGTGTCCTAAAATTTGTAACAAGCTGTGTTTAATGTGTGTGAGAAGTACTTTCCCAGGACGCGAACAATGAAGACACTGACTGGAGAAGAAGATGCAACAAATTTGATACCTGGCGAGCTGGATGATGAGAACATCGAAAGCAGGCCAATCAACATGGTGTGAAGGGGGAAATATTAGAATTCATAGATTTGGTACAGAAGTATTATTGGGTAGAGTAGTAACGTACGATTAATTGACCAATAGGGAATTAGGGGATAGTTTAGGTGACTTTGAAATAACAACACGACAGAGGAGAAGAATTCAGAATTAGGGAATTACTGCGATATTAAGAAGAGAAGAGTCTTGTGATTCTGTCATTGGGCTCATACTCTCTGACTTAGAGCCTGATGCTTTGTTGATCGACTGATGACCTGAGGATGAACACTGATTCTATTTGCTGACCCATACTGTAGATAGGTAGCTATGATAAAATGACTTAAATGCATTTTTGTTCCTTTTCTTTCTAGGGACCAACTGTGCTGTATTGGTAGTATGTTAGCTAGATGTTTTCCTAAATTCGTGTTCTAAAGTGTTGTGCATGAAGCCCCACATGCTAATGCTAATCTGGGTTTGTTAAGGCTATCTACATGACGACTGATGAATTGTAGGGACAAATGTTTGACGAGCTATCTTGCTGAATTCTATGTATCATATATCACTGATGCAGCTGACTTTGCTATTGATTTGCACTGTTGCCTTAGAATGTGTTGTGATTCAAGTCTTGGTTACATTGCGTTTCTTCCGTTGCTTTGGTCAACCAGTGCTGTTCTTATATGAGTTTCATTTGATTTTGAGATTAGTCTACATGGCTTTAGCTTTGTTAATATAAGGGAAATAAACTTACTAAACTTTTACTAGAGGTGTGGTTATTCATGGCTGAAAAGTCATGGTACATGACAATTATTGACTCCATTGATTATTGATTCGACTAATAATTATTGATTATTGTGTATTGATTATTGTTTCCGTTCTGGAGCTATGGTAAGAACATCTTAAATGAGTCAAAAGGTTCATCGACCTAAACGCATTCCCTTGTAAGTTTACTTATTAAGGACCGACGCACTAACATAAGCAATGGGCAAGCTCTAAGCCCACTGTAAGCTACCAAAAGGTCTCACTACAGACAGTGCATGTCTTGTCTTAGGTGACACCTAAAAACCTATGTATGCTTTATCTGCAAAGTAACTTACTGAAAAACTAAAGGCTAGGAGCTAGCCATCAAAGCTCCTAAAGAACTTACTAAAAAGAGCCTGGTTTAAAAATATGTGAATCACTTCTTAAAAAAGGCTAAAGAAAGATTTAACTAGTCTGATTTGTGTTACGACTTACAGCCCAAATACACATCAATTCAAAAAACAGAACTGGCAGCTACTCTCTTAAAATAAACAATATTAAAAAAGCATTCCTCACTCAGGATTATGCTTTAAATGAGGTCAATAAATCTTTTCACCCAGCATGAAGAGGTGAAAGAAAGAGCTGCAATCAAAACTTCTCAAACAATACATTTAAAATAATAGTATGACCCATGTGGCCACACAAGGAAAACTCCAATCTGAAAATAAGGTTATGGGGTTTTATTTCAAACTCAGACTCAAAGGCCCTGATTTATACTTTTTTTGTGCCGCATTACCGTCATTTATTGATGTAAAAGCGGCTCAAACTGACAAAATACAATTGTATTTTGTACGTTTGCGCCACTTTTCCGTCAAAAAATGACGGTAATGCGGCGCAAAAAAAGTATAAATCAGGGCCAAAGTCTTGTATAGAAATCTCAAAACAAAGTTATAAAGATACAGAATCACCAGTGGTTAACCAAGGCAACAGAATTGGTTCAAACAAACTAACATCAAAAGGACTAAACATTCCACAATAAAAATACAAAACAGCAACAAAGTAACCTGGTGAATTTAAGTCAACCACCTAGCTCTGTCACAATTCAGTCTCAAGATCAACTTGTGCCTAATGCATGTAGTGCTATTACAACTACCCCCAGGCACTAATACGTGTTTTAACCATTCAGAGACAGCAGGTGAAATGAGCCCCTCAGAACTTCAATGCAAGTTAGATGACCTAAAGAATCTTTTCTCAGGGATAATTGACCGATTTATGAAGGCGGATATATTTACCAAAATCTGCTGTTGTAAATGTCACACAAACTCTGAATGTATGCATAAGAGGGGCCCTAATGCTGAGACCAAATGGAGTGATGCAACACTGGCAACATCGACTACGACCTAGCTTATACTCCACCATTAATTAAATCAGAAGCGTTCTCACGATTCTAAGACACCAAGAGCGTACACTAAGCTTATGCAGAGGAAAGGACATCGGTCAAATGGGTTGCTCTTGAGGCAGCCCCATGTGGGAGTTTTTAGGCCTTCTCCAATCCATCAGCATGCTCACCAGATGTTATCAAATTGACATCATCCCGCTGCTAGAAACTCACAGGCATCCAGACATCAAGAGCGATACAGCTCCTATAGTACACACTCTAAACAAAGTACAACAGTTTACATAATCTCAGTACCCAAATTGGGAAGGGACGCTTTTGAAGATACTTACTTGTTAATTATTAAGGTCATTCATTGGTTGATATCTAAAAGGGGCTGCCTGTCGATAGTGAGGTCCGATGTAGAGCACGTTATGAGACACAGTGTGGAAAGCTCCTCTCTGGATTACATCACGTGGGGAAAAAATGTGAGGTATTGGTCGAAGGTCTCATAAATTTTGAACTTCATTCTTGCCATCTAACAGATCCTGTTAACTCTGAGATCGTGATAAAATAAAATCCGCCCCCCCCTCTGCCGGCACCTATTAATAATATGCCCAAGCCACAGTTTGAACATGGCAAACCATTGAGTGACACAGGATTCAACCAGTCTGACCAGCAAGCTAGCCAAGAGGCTTCCAGGTTGAACTCAATCAACTCTCTGGGCCAGCATGACAGAGTTATGGAAGAGACTAACTCATTCAAGCACCCTCTTGTTAAAATGAAGGGCTTAACAAACAGTCTAGAACCAGAACCACAGGATATCTTTGAGCCTCTAAAATCGATAGGTCTTAGAACTGCTAGCCAACCCCTGAAGAAGGCAGTGCGTCCCTAAAGCTATATGCCCAGGATGTTGGTGCTTCTTTTATCTCTTGGAAGCTGGATAAGGTTAAGTCAAAGCTTAATGACCAAGAATGTTTTTCTTTTATAGAGAGTTATGATGTTTGTCTCTTTCAAGAAACCTGGATGACGGATAAGGTTTTTCTGAATGGGTTTGTTACCTACTGCTTGGAAGCTGCACCTCCTATGATTTTTGGGATGTGATTCCCATGGGTCTGCGGCTCAAATTTCTGACAGGTTTGAACCTTGTTATACTTAATGTTAATGCTAGGTCTATGCCTGCTGGTAGTGATTCACCCATCTTATCCAAATTGGACGACCTGATTGACATGTACCAACATAAAGCTAAAGTAATTGTAGCAGGAAATTGTAATGCTTCTTTCGCGCCTTTACCACTTATCAGTTTAGTAACAGAACAGGAGAATGAACAAGGAGGTATTCCTAGACTCTCTGGCACACCACAACACTATTTTCCCAATGTCGCCCTGCAGATTGCATCTATTGCGGTTGTCAGGAGATTGGGAGCATGTAACAGGAACACTCGCTCTGACCCAGGCAGAGCAGCTGCGTGAAAGAGGGGTTGTCATTCCAGTGTCATTGATTATGTTTTACTTGATGTCTACTTCTGGCCACAACTTTATGACACAGAGGACGTCACACGTACTGATCGTGACATAACCCTCTGATTACCATTTTATTTGGGGGTGATTTAAGAGATCATTATCAACTTTTCTCTGTGTCCCCAGAACCTATTGTAGCAAATAATTTTAGAGAAGGCTCCTGGCCCAGTACAATGGCAAATCAAAAATTGCATTCTGAGATTGATCAATGGCTTGTGCGTTACATGTTCAAATACGAGAATAGGCCTAATGCTGCCATACTGATTTTAGAGATCCACAAACATTTCTTTAATACACTGCAGGGCACCATTTATAAGGAGTTCCACTGTAAGTTCAAAACTATTTTGAAGGATCCCAAGTGGTTCTCACCCAAATGTGAATTGGCTAAGCAAGCATTAAAAAGAGTTGTCAGGGGATGCAATTGCTTAGACATCTGTGCAGCACGTTACAGATATAAGACAAAGCTTAATTATGCCAAGTGCAACTGGGAGGACATTAACTGGCAAGATATGCTGAAGGCTCTTAAAATGAAGGATAGTCGTCCTTTCTGGCACACATTTACACATGGGAATATTGGGAGTGCAAATCCGAGAGATGGGAAGAACATTTCTCTGAATTTTATGCTCGAGATTGCTGTGATAAATAGTCGCTCTACGAGGTGACCGGGAGCTCCGGGAACAATGTGCTAAATGTGACTAGTGAGAAAACTGCTGGAGTTTTCTTAAGTTTAGAAGACACCCTTTCTGCTATTGACAATCTAAAGTCATGAAAGGCTCCTGGACCTGATCGAATACCTGGAGATACCTATATAAGTCCAAACCTCGACTCTGTGCCATTTATGTGAATCTCCTGTTTAACACGATTGCAGCTGGTGGTGGTGATTGGGGGGGGGGGGGGGGAGGGGGGCGGGGCAGATTCCAGAAACTTGGTGTGGACAAAAATAATCCCTGTATACAAGAAGGGTGACGCTGGTTCTCCTACTAATTATAGGCCTATCAGTTTAATAGACAACCTACAAAAGGTTTTTCCCAGGCATGTTCTTAACAAATTGCACTCCTGGATAGATATTGAGCATATATTGTTCCCTCTCCAGGTGGGGGTTCGTGCCAAAACCAGTACTATAGATCAAGTTTTTAAGTTCTTTCTTTTATATCGGAAATATATTTTTCTCAATAGCCAAAAATGATTTGTGGCGTTTGTCGATCTTCATGCAGGGTTTGATCTTGTACTCCGAGAGAAGCTTTGGAGAGTGCTAGCAAACATGGAAGCTCCTAGTGGTCTAATTGACCTCTTAGTAAGACTACATGAAATGAATTATGCACAGATTAGATGGAGTGTAAGAGCGAACTAACAAAGTGCTTCTCAATACTCCATAGGGTTCAGCAGGGGTGCGTTCTGTTCACCCTGTACCTTAATGATGTGGTAGAAGAGTTACAGAAGTACACAAACCTTTCCCCCGCTCTGAACGGGGTAAAAATCCCAAAACTGCTTTTTTCAAGTGATTCATTGCTAATTTTGAAAACTCCAATGAGCCTTCAACATCGGTTAGACAGATTCTTAGAGTTCTGCAGGGAGATGGGTCTGAAGTTGAATGTGGCTAGAGCTAAGTTCATGTCTTTGGCAAGAGCGTAACCAAAAGAAGTGGTGTCATGGTTGGAATTGATATGCTAGATAGGGTGTGTAGCTTTGACTATTGGAAGTGACTTTGTCTGATTAATTCAAATGAGGGTCCCAAATGAATAAAGGCTCCCTTCTAATATCCCATAGATCTTGAGCTATTACACTCTTCTTTAAAAGGACACATTCACATTCCATTTCGCCTTCCCTAGAAGCTTACAGTGCTAAGGCTCAGCGTGCCACCTTATATGGAGGTGAAATTTGTGATTATATGGACACCCATGAGTTGACTATAGCTGAGAATAACTTCACTAGGGCATTGGTTACATTACATGCTAGGACCACCCTTATTCCATTATACTTTGATTTAGTCATCAAATGTGTATCTGATTTGGCGCAAATGAAGCCTTCACTATTTTGGATATGCAGTTGGATGAACCCTGTGCTTTCTTACTAGAGAGACTCCTTAGGAGATATAATGAAACTAGACCATGCCTTAAAGGTACCCTGGGTGAGATTTATTTTTAGTTGGTGGAAGAAATAAGAGGCCAGATCTACAAGAAAGTGGTGCATCGGTCCTGATGTGCCACTTTTCTTGAGCTACCCCTGCCCCACCACGGTTGCACCGTATTTACAATGATGTGCACCATGGCACTCGTTTCTACAATAGCTTCATCATTTATGACGCTATTGTCCGCTTCACTTGATTAGGGCCATAAAATATGCCCCGAGCAGGTGTTAAAAATGACAGAAAAAATGTTGCAGTGAAATCTTGTAGATTTCACTGCGCCATTTGTTTGCAGCTTCCCTGTGTGTGAACGGCCCAGTTGCACAGATTATAGCTGACGCAGGTAGAATGTGGTGCAAGGGGTTACAAAGTGGTGCTAGCATTGCACCACTTTGGAAATATGATGAAGGAGAATGGCCTTCTTAACACCACATAAGTGGAAAGAAAATATGCCAGTGTGGTGCTAAGAGGGGTTAGAGCCTTGTAAATCTGGCCACAGGTTTACTTAAGTTATGGGACACACTTGAACAAGGCTGGCTTTAAAAACAACCTACTGGTCCTACATGTATGAACAACAGGTTATCAGGGGTAACTTGGGGTACCTGACTGAGCAGTTCTTGGAATTCAAGCCAACAGCGGGATTTGAACCTTTTTTAGATATTATTACTCCGCCTCTGAAAGCCTATCAATAACATTCAGATTTGGTTGCTTACCCTTAAAAACATTTAGCAGAAACTAGAGGAAAAATCAGTCTTCAGTTACCTGCCCTGCCTGTGGCATGCTCCTGGAGACAATGGAATATATTATGTTTGCTTGTCCCTGGTATCATAGCATGCGCCAAAGATGGCTACACCCAGTTTGTTTGACCATTGGGGTGACCCATTGTTTAGAGGCACAGCGAATTCTGAGAACCGATACATCCGGTCCGGTTGTATTCTCAGTGTGTCGCTTCCTGGTAAATGTGTAGCTTAAACGTGAGAAGTTTCTGAAACATGCCCCAACCATATCAATGTGACACAGTGCAAGTAGCTTTTGCCAGCTGCACTTTATGTGTTATTTTCACCTTGAATTCAACTTTTTTAAATCTAATGCACTTTGTGTCACTTGCACCAGTCACAGTTATTTTGAAATCTAATGGGACGGAGTTATGCACTTCAAGTGAATGATTTGGCTTTTAAATTTGCATCACTGCACTTTCTATTATGTTTATTGCTGTCCCATCTTAGGTTTAGGTCAAAATACAACATGTTATAATTATTGTAATTAGCTAATCATGTAGTAAGTTGTTGCTGTGAAAATCAACGCTGCACTATGTATGTTATTTTATGGGACAACATTACTTTGGGCAAAAATGATGTTCAAAGGAATTGATTTTCGTTTTTAGAATGTATATGTTTGCATTTTATACTTAGACTGTACGGTACCTTTTAATTAATTTGTGTTTGGCACACTTCGAGCCTACAGTCATTCTTTTTTCCATCACTGAAAAATGTAGGAAGATATATGTTAACTGAGTTGTTTCAAGTGAGCTATATGCCAGATGTTGATTTTTAGCAAATTTTAGCAATTCTTTTTGTGGTTTTATATGCTGAACTAATGTATAATGTTTTATGGTTGTGTTATTGCATACTTTGA